>NC_068937.1:5924620-6075690 GCF_016801865.2 Culex pipiens pallens
TTAAAATTCTTAAAATTCTTAAAATTCTTAAAATTCTTAAAATTCTTAAAATTCTTAAAATTCTTAAAATTCTTAAAATTCTTAAAATTCTTAAAATTCTTAAAATTCTTAAAATTCTTAAAATTCTTAAAATTCTTAAAATTCTTAAAATTCTTAAAATTCTTAAAATTCTTAAAATTCTTAAAATTCTTAAAATTCTTAAAATTCTTAAAATTCTTAAAATTCTTAAAATTCTTAAAATTTTTAAAATTCTTAAAATTCTTAAAATTCTTAAAATTCTTTAAATTCTTTAAATTCTTAAAATTCTTAAAATTCTTAAAATTCTTAAAATTCTTAAAATTCTTAAAATTCTTAAAATTCTTAAAATTCTTAAAATTCTTAAAATTCTTAAAATTCTTAAAATTCTTAAAATTCTTAAAATTCTTAAAATTCTTAAAATTCTTAAAATTCTTAAAATTCTTAAAATTCTTAAAATTCTTAAAATTCTTAAAATTCTTAAAATTCTTAAAATTCTTAAAATTCTTAAAATTCTTAAAATTCTTAAAATTCTTAAAATTCTTAAAATTCTTAAAATTCTTAAAATTCTTAAAATTCTTAAAATTCTTAAAATTCTTAAAATTCTTAAAATTCTTTAAATTCTTTAAATTCTTTAAATTCTTTAAATTCTTTAAATTCTTAAAATTCTTAAAATTCTTAAAATTCTTAAAATTCTTAAAATTCTTAAAATTTTGAATATTTTTTTTATAATTCTTAAATTTGATTAAGAGTATGTTCTTTTTCTAGCTTGACGCAATCCAAAATTTTCACTTCAGCCTACTTGGGTTTTCCCATTTTCTAACCTGCCTGGTGTCTGTCGGTTTTGTTGTTTTATGATTATTTTTTACTCTCCTCTGCAAGTCTGCAGTCTGCGCGGCAACACAAAAAAACGCGCAAGGGGTGAGCTTAAAATTGCATGCAAACTCATTGGTACAGACGAAGCCTGGGAGGGGGATGATGCATTTCGCGGTCTGTCTGTTTGTTCGCCATGTTTGTACGTGTGTGTGTGTGTGTGCAACCTCAACGCCTGCTTGTGTGCCGTAGGTCGGGAATTATTGATGCGTTCAGGAGAAACAGCAGGAGGCGGCGGCGAGTTTTGGCTTTGGTTGCGCTGCATTTGTTGGGTTGCATCAGGGTTGGCATGGCCTGCTGGGGTTCAGACGGCGAGTCTCGTGGACATGACCGTTGGCGCGGTCTGAATGGGGTTTGAAAGTTTTAATTTTAGTCTTGTTAGTCCATAACTGACGATTCCAGCTAAAAAAAATGATAGATTTTACTAAATTACCAGCTGAAAAGAATTTTGTTTTTTCTAATTTCTGTAATTTTCAAGAATTTTGGACCTTTTCAAAAACCCGTCATCAAACAACACAAAAAACGAGGTGCATCGTCGCCTACTTGGCCATTTTCGCACTTGAAGGGTATCAGCTGCTAGTTCGTTCCCCGCGCGAACAAACCAGGGACTGCACAGCAACCTCGGAAGCTGGTTGCGCAACTGTGGCAGCCTTCTTCGCACCACCATGCTAATTATTTCATCCGTCATTGCGGGAACTCCTGCTTGCTCTCCGGGGAGGGTCATCCCGCGATTCGTTCCGAAACGAGTTCTAGCTCTCTATTTTCAGACCGAGAGATCGGTTACGCACTGTCGCGCAGGCAGCCTGCTTGGATCAGGATCATGGTCCACTGCCGGAGTCGTCAGTGATGGCAGTTGATTTTTCGAAAAAGTTTGATGAGTTATATCAATATTCTGAGAATATCAGTCCGTCATAAAAATTTCACGAAAGTCGCTGCCAAAATTTGAACAAATTTGAAAACAATTTCAACAAACTGGACTCAAAACACCAAAATCTTACCATCCCTGTCCGCACAGTAATGTCCCCATAGTCATCTTAAAAGTTCTTGTTCTTCTTAAGCCGCCCTGAAGATGCCACCAACCAACCAAACTGTGCGTGTTGCTTCTTTTGCTGTCCAAAAATAACGACATCCCAGTAGCCATGGCCGTTGGTTTGACTTGGCCCAGGGCCTACTGCTCTGGTTGGTGGCGCACAGTTGGGGCCGCCGCTACAGTTTTCTATTTAATCTTATTATCAGCACAACCTCGGTAACGCGAACGGTTTTCCGTCGAAACTGTTGCATCCAAGCAGGCTGACGGGCGCTTCTTCAAACATTTGAACTTCTTTCTTTTTCTTACCTAAACCCGGTTCGCCAGCGATGCGTGCGGCTAATTGAAATAGAGTTGGCTTCGCGACGACCAAGACGACTACTTGGACGGATTTTTTTTCTGTTTGATTTTAGTTGAGTTTCTGGTCCATTTTTGGATGGCCCCAGCAAAGGCCAGTAGGAGGTCACTGCGATTGGGTTAGTTTTCGGTTGCGTTCAAATTGGTTGGGCAAACTGACCCCCGTCGAAGGTTTGGTCAGTCGTGAAATTTGTTGAATTTTGAACTTTCATATCGAATTGAACGGAAACGACTGAAAAAGTCGCCAAGTCGCATTGAGATTCAGTCGCGAACGCTGAATTTGACGGAATTTTAATAAATTACGCGGATCGAGGTTTGGTCAGTCGTGAAATTTGTTGAATTTTGAACATTCACAGCGAATGAAACGAAAACGACTGAAAAAGTCGCCAAGTCGCACTGAGATTCAGTCGCGAACGCTGACTTTAACGAGTTAATCATCGAAATGTTAATAAATTACGTGAAACGAAATCATAATTCTGAACGTTCTAACAAGAAAGGGAAGCTGCACCGTATCGATTTCAAAGCAAGAAAGAAACCCGCACTTTTCCCACACTAAACAATCGATCTTTGCTCTTCTTCGTCCAACAAATTGGTTGCACTCCATTACCGGTATCACCTACTAGCTATTTTATTATTATTATTTTTTCCAAACTCTCTTTTTCAAGTCCATATCAGGCACAACCTGATGACGGCCGTGGCCAATTCGGTCAGGTTCGGATAATCTCAAAGCATTTCGGATCAATCGATTCCGTCTTGTAAACATACAAGAGAAGATAAAGTGCATCTTTCTTTCTTTCTTTCTCTCGTTTGAAGGCCAAACCCGGTAGCTTTCCTCCTCTTAACAATGCAATCTGGCAGAACCAATTGAGGGTTGGGATTAATGTGGGAGAAATTTTCGGCAAAGAAGAAAGATTTTCGAGGTTATGAAATCTTCTTTGATGGGGTTTGTTGAGCCGACAATGAGTGAGGGTTAATTGGTCGTGATGGCGAAATCTTACAAATCGAGACAATTGTTACTTGAAACCATCTCAAAAACAAACAAATTCTGCGAGAAAGTAGAATCAACAAGCACGCCACAGGACCCAAACACGATCGTTCCTGTCTCAAACTGGGCAGATGCGCGCGCGCTCCCGGTCCAAATTTAGCCCAGAAAACGACGCGATGCGTTGCGTGACTTCTTGCGTAAAAGGTGCAATTTAAGCTGGTTTTATTGCAGTAGAAGGGTTTGAGTTCATCAGGAATGCTTCCCGAATTAGAGTGCTTTTAAGGGAAAAGAACTCTTTGCGACCTGGGAGAATAAGTTTTGGCAGCAAAGAAATGTTAAATTTTTAATAATTACAAACAATTCCAAAAAGAAAAAGATAATTCAACGAATCTTCCATGCAGCAAACTCTACATGGTGGGCCTGGCCAGTTAACTCTTAGTGAGACAACCTACAATTAATCTGAATCAAAATTAATGACGCTACAAAAAAAATAAAAAATGTCACAAAATCTCATTAACTTTTGCCCCTTGTAAATTCGGATCCGGCATGCTGAGGGTTAACTGGTCAGACCAACCATGTTGAATTTGCCGCTAGGCAAATTCGTTGTCCTTTAATTGTCCGGGAGGTGGTTTCACGTTGTAATATTTCTTTTTTTTATTCGAAATTAGATTGCTAAGGGCTAACTGGCCAGGCCTACCATGTAGAATTTGCCGCATGGATGATTCCTTGAAAGTTAATTATTTATGTAGTTTTGTATGCGAATTCTTGATTAAAACTAAAATTTCTTTGCATCACAAAGTGTTTATCATCAACTTCTATTTCTGTGACGGACCTTTTAGCAACTATTCCTCACTAGAATCCGAGCAACAAACTAAATAACACTCTCTTTTTCTTCTGTTTTATTGTCTACTTTTCAGAGTACCTACTACTCTCGGGCAGACGCGGAATGCCCCGAATAACAACATCCCTACACCGAGGGAGATGCATTTCCAGACAAGGTAATTTGTTTTGCTTTAATTAACGCGCGGAGGGGTGCTAAATTTAGAGGCAAACTATTGTTACGGGTTTCGGGAGTCGCGTCGCAGGGAATGCGTTTTTTTTCGGGAGAGATATTTAAAATTGTTCGTTCAGAAAAGACCTGAAATTAGGTTCTTTAGTAAATATTTTTGACTACTTGAAAAAAGAACAAAAAAAATATTCTTGTTAAGGTGGTATTCCTTTACGGGAAACTTAGATTTGCTCAGAAAAGTCCTAATTTTTATCTTTGGTCAAATTTTATTTCAGGTATTCCTTAACTGAAAACTTGTTTGTTTTATGTATTATTTTTTACAAAACTCTACTCAAGATTATTTATGTTCAACTACATTTATTGTTAAGGTGGTATTCCACGACGAGATATTTTTTTTTGTAATCTGGCTTTTTTGTTTCTTATTCTTATTTAAGGTTCTGGGTGAATTTCCAGCCACATGCCATTCCACGGAAAACTGTTGTTTGTTTTTGTTTATAAAATACTTAAAACATGTTCTTCAATTAAATTTTATTTACGTCATTTTTTAAGAAAGGACCGAATTTGTTTTTCTTTGGTCAATTTTATTTTTGAATGGTATCGCTTTACAGGAACTAGACTGTGGAAGATTTGTTTTTCTTCGACCAAATTGATTGTTAAGGTGGTATTCCTTTACGAGATTGTTAGTTTTTATTCAGAAAAGACCTGTATTTTTTTTTTTGATCAAATTTCTGGTTAAGGTGGTATGGAACCTGAGAAATGGTAAAATCCGTAAAAAATCACTTTGACCCAATCTCACCCCAGACCCATTGTCACCCCCACTGATGGTACGGGAAATTATTTTTTGCTTTTGTTTAGACTCAAACATTATTCTTCGACACACAATTTCTTATTAAGGTGCTATTCCATTACTGGATACCACTTTATTTTTATTTTTTTCAGAATAGATCTGAAATTTATTTTTTGATAAAATTTCTTGTTAAGGTGGTATTCTTTCACAGGAAACTTATTTATTTTATTATTTTTGTTCATAAGACTGTTACACATTTTATTTGAAATTTTTGCCACCCCTCCCCCCTACCCCTTTAAAATCGGCTTGAAAAACCAGGGGGCAAACAATTTTTTTCAAAAACATTTCTTCGTCAAATCTTTTTTTAAAATAATGATTGACTGTACGGGTGTATAATGCATTCTTCAATATTTTTTTGTTATTAAAATGTTGAAATTCTGACTTGTAATTCATTTTTTATAGTTTTTTTTGTGGCCTAAAGGACTTTGATTGATTTTTTTTTGTTAAGGTGGTATTCGATTACTCAAATTTTGATTTTTGTTTGGAATAGATCTCCATTTTTGTTTTTTTATTTCTTGTTTAGAAATGACTTGGAAATTGTTTGTTAAGGTGGTATCTTATTATGGAAAACTACTTTTTTTAATTTTTATTAAGAAAAGACCTACAATTTTTTTAACCAAATTTCTTGTTAATTATTTATGGAAATTATTTTTGTTTGTTGTTCTTAGAATATTTTTTCTAAGAAAAAGAAATTAAAATTGTTCTTATTTTTTTTTCATTAAGGGGATATTCCATCACGGGAAAAATTTAACTCTTCGTTTTGTTTAGAATAGCTGAAATTTATTATTCGCTCAAATTCCTTGTTATGGTTGTATTCCTTCACAGGAAACTCTTTTGTTTTGTTGTTTTTCATAAAGGTCTATAAATGATTTTTTTTTCTTCGACTAAATTTATTGTTAAGGTGGTATTCGATTAAGGGAGTTTTTGTTGTTGTCTGAAAAATACCTCCATTTTTAAAAATTAAATTTCTTGTTTAGAAATTATTTGAAAATTGTTCTTAATTTTTGTTTGTTAGGGTAGTATCCCGTTACTGAAAACTTTTTTTTTAATTTTTGTCCAGAGAAGATCCCAAATTTCATCTATCGATCAAATTTATTGTTAAGGTGGTATTTTATTATGTGTAAATTCAGAAAAAGTGATTTAGTTTTTTTCATCGCATTTTTGTTAAGCAGGTATTCCATTACGGGAAAATATTTCAAAATTGTTCTGTAATTAAATTTTCTCGCTAGGGTGGTATTCCATTACGGAAAAAATATAAATAGGTGCTCGGAAAAGATCGGAAATGTTATCCATCGATCAAATTTCCTGTTAAGGTGGTATTTCATTTTGAGATTTTTTTAATAGAGAAAAGTAATTCAGTTTTTTATCATTTTTTTTTTTAGTTAAGGTGGTATTCCTTTACGGCAACCTTTTTTATATTTTTAAAACAAATTGATAGTTATAATTGTATTCCATTACGGAAAACTGTTTTTTAAAGTTTTATTCATAAAAGAAGGAAAAGCGATTTTTTTTTTGATTTTTTTAATTTTTTGATAATATACTCATCAGGCCTGAAAGGGTTAAGGGTATATTCCATTTCTGGAAAATGTTTTTTGTTCAAATTATTATTTTTATTTAGAAAAGACCTTAAATTAGTTTTTTCAACCCAAAATTTCTTGTTAAGGTGGTATTACGTTACTGGAACTTTGATTGCAAACTAAATAAGAACCAAATATAAATCCTTCAAAAACCACAAAAAACATCGAAAAACGTCGCAACCGGGCCCCTTTGATCATCGTAACCTTTTGACAGCTCGCCCCGCAGAGCAATTGACAGCTAGTGACAATTGACAATTTGTGTCGAGTCACTCAGCGGCGAAACTTTTACTCTTTTTTTTCTTCTTTTTGGTGTTTTCTCCAACCTCAGTCGAGCGTGCCAGGATCAAAGGACTGCCCTGTGGGACGAGACCAAGCTGCTAATGACCAGCAACAGCTGCTGCTCATAATCTTAGGAGGCCCTGCAGAGTTCACATAACTCACGCTTGTAATCCCCTGAGTTGGGACCGTGGACTTGGGTTTGGTCGTAGGCTACTGCGATCTTTGAGTTATGGGAAAAAGTTTTGTAAATTTTTATTTTGTAGATTTATTTAAAACAATTTTTGGGGGTTATTCATAAACCACGTAATCGCCCTAAAAAAAATTTTTTTTGGGATATTTTAAAATCACCCCTTTTGAAACCTTCCGCCAGCAGGTCCAGGGGGTCATTTACCAAAGAAATCATCTCAACCGCGTTGCCACCGGATGTCAAAACTGTAGCGCCATGGCGACGAAGCGCGCGCCCGCTTTGCTCGAAGATGGCCATGAGTGTTTTTTTTTCTGGTCACCACACGGCCAACTGCGAGAATGACAAGAAGGTTTATTCTTGCCGCACTCGTGACTATTCTCTGGCTCAAGTAGTTTATTTTTCGCCGAAAACCTCAAAGAGCTGCGTTGAGAGAAATGTCATCTGCGACGACACTTTTTTTTTCCTCTCAAGTCTTTTGTCATTTTTGTAACGAGAGAAAAAAAATGTTGAAAAAATCTAAAAAAAAAAAACAAAACGGAAAAAGTTGGCATTCTTGCCGGGCGACGATAATTTGGAAACTCATTTCCCAATCGTTAGTCATCATTATCTGCCCTTTTTCCGACATTTTTTCGACGACTTTTTTTTCGAAATTCGATCCGTTGCAGTCACAGAGTGAATCAACCTTCGGTTAAGTTCAGCAGAGTCAGCTTCCAGGGAAAAACCCAAACTAGCGCTGCAGTGATAAATTGAGACTGGTTAACTTTATGGCTCGTTCTCAAACGCTGAAGCGAGCTATGGAATTCCCTGTGCAAAAAAAAAAACAATCTAGTGATAACGAGCTGATACAGAATGCACTTGACATATTTGCTTGATGAAAAGATTGTCGTGGAATCTCTCAAACAGAAAATGATGGTACTTGTCGAAAAAATCCGGGTTATTCCAGAAGATTTTGGTTACTATATTTTGAATTTTTCAAACAAAATCAAAGGAAGTGTTTTAATGGCGTTAGATATCACTTAAAATTGAGGTTTGTTTCCATTCCCATCCAATATCACACTTAACATTCACACAGAACTATTAAAAAAATATATCAGAGCGTTTGGTACGGTATGTCCACGCATCCTTCCTCCGCTGTAGATTCTGTGAAATGTGCTCAGAATCCTCTCTGCGGTAAACACAACGCAGTAGGGCTGGCCGCTTTAATTCTTGTAATACAAAAAAAAAGTGCTTGGGCGTAATCTAATTACAAAATTTTCCAGCATGCTTTCTTTGGAATGACAGCTTTTGTGTTTTGTGTTTGTGATTAGATTGGAAAAAAATAATTTTTGAAAATTAGTATTTTACTTCAAAAACTCAAATTTTGTAAACACTCTTATTTCCAATAATTAAAATTTGGAACAATCACAAAAAAACTGATTTTTTGAATTTTAAACCAAAATCACTGATAAATACTTAAAAAGATCACAAAATACATTTTTTTTTAATGTTGTAACCATATTTTTTACAAATTTAGATATTCCTGAATGAAATGCCTCCATTTTAACAAAAGTATAAATTCGTTTCTTTATAGATTTCGATAGAAAAAAACAGTGTTTACATCAAAAAATCAAATATGCGAAATTTTGCTTAGTTTATTTTATTTAAAAAAATACGTTATTTAGTTTAAGAATTGTATATCAAATTATCTCATGTTGTGAATGTCCATTCAACATTCATCGTTTGCACCCTGTAAAAATCGTGAAATCCTATTGTTTATATTAATAATATTTTATTTTACTCCAATTCAGTCCCATATTATCTAATGAATGTCCATTCAAAATTTCGCATCATTTGAACCCTTTTTTGAAAACCGTAAATTCTTTATTTTTCTCAAAAGCAAGGGTTATTCAATTATTTGGAAACAAAATAGTATTTTACTCCAACAACTTTTTGTCAATGCGCTGTTTGACACAGGTTAATAAATTTGTGAACATTGCAAAAACTCTCAGATGAATGTTGTAAAAATCATTCGAAATTTCGCTTTGTTTGACACCCATATAAAAAATTATGAAAAATTAGATGTTTTTGAAATACGGTATTTTCTGATACTGTTGTATTTTTAATCTAATCTAATCTAACCTAACCTAACCTTACCTAACCTAACATAACCTAACCTAATCTAATCTAATCTAATCTAATCTAATCTAACCTAATCTAATCTAATCTAACCTAATCTAATCTAATCCAATCTAATCTAATCTAATCATCGTTTGAAGCCCGTTTTGAAAATCGGGACCATTTTTTTTTTTCAAATGTTCGGTTATTTCGGTTATTTGTGTTTGACACAGATTAAGCAATTTATGAACTTCGCAAAAACTAAGGTTCTGTCAAATTACGGCCTTTGTTGAATGCTGTAAAAATTAATTCATAATTTCGCGTTGTTCGACACCCATGTTGCAGATTATGATACTTTGAGTGTTTTGGAAAAAACACGGTATTTTGTGATTATTTTGTATTTCAACCCATTCAAAATGTCGCGTCAAAATATTTTTTTTGTATAGAAAAATATTTTTTTTGTAGGGGAGGGGGGCGGGTTTAGATTACTAGCATGACTTGCAAGTGAAATTTGTATATTGTATTGTGTTTGAAAAATATCAAAGTACGAAACGAAAGCGCTAACTACTAAACTTTGATCATATTTTTGAATAATAAAGGCACGAAATTTGCCTCGAATGTGAAATTTTTGTATGGCGAATTGTGCTTAAAGTTTTAGGTAAGAAAAATGGTTTGAAAGGGGATTTAATATGAATTCTGATATTTTGGAAAATGTGGGCAAATCGTTCCATTGGTTAGTTTTTGCACAAACCAAGACTAAGTTGTAGGTGAAAAAATGATATTTTGGTTGATTATTTTTATTTTGTCCACATATGAAAGGGTTTTAAAAGTTCTAAGTGCATAGTTGTCCCATGCGAAATTGAAATATTTTTTATAAATTTATGTCGGTGGGACAAGTGTGCAGTTATGATAAATAATGGTTTAAAAAATAAACTTAAAATGCGTTTTTTCTTACTCATTCAAAAAATTACATGAGAGCAAATCATTTTTAGGATAGTTTTTGGTGAACTAAGACTAACTTGTATGTGATAATTATATTATAAGTCTAGAAATCTATTTAAAGAATCGCTTTTTATCTATTTAGAAAAACATGTTTTGAAGTGGGCAAATCATTCGAACGGTTAGTTCGTGACCAATTATGACTAACTTGTTTATGACGATTTTATCGTTTGCAGGTAATTTGAGTGTTTTTTGGACTACCCGAGCAGACGTAAATAACGTGGGAATAACAAGTTTTGATAATTGAAAATACTAGGCCAATAACATTTTATGTTATTTTTAACAAGATTTGATATTCGTCGGTATGGATTATTTGTTATTAGATTGTTATTGTAATAACAGACTAATACATCTTTGTTATTATTTTTTGCTATTTGAACAACTAATCCGATCATCCCAATAACAGTTGGAAGTATTCGTCCATAACAAAAAATGTTATTCCCAAGTTGTTTTGACTTTCAATCAATATCAGACCAATAACAAATTTTGTTGTGATAACATAAACTGTTATTAAACTCTTATGCAAAAATGGATTTTTCAAGAACATTTCATAACATTTTCTGTTATTTTAACAGTATTTGTTATTGAAATGGTATAGATTTTGTTAATACCGTCTGCCCGGGTAGTGTAATCCGGCTTGTATTGCAGTCTAACTTTTAAGCCACCAAAAAGCTCAAATTTACCAATATTTTTTTACTTACAAATTTTTCAAAATTGCGACATGTGTAATCTGGTTTGTGTAAATGTTTAGTCCCCTTCCCCTCTGACGTACGCGTTCAGGTCCATGATTTTAAAAGCAATAGTTTTTTTTTCTCAGTCTTATTTTAAAGCAAACTGGCCTCCCCGTCACCCACTTCTCTTTCTGGGACATTAATTCTCGACTTTCATCCGGAAAGGCCCCTCGAACAGCGTAGAGAGTCCTAAGTGGTCGTCGCGGTAATTATTCGCCCCGTAACTTAATGGGTTACTCTCTTTCTCTCGGGCTGTTTCGCTTCTTTTTGTTAAGTTTAAGAGTTTAGGGCTTGACCCCTAAGAGTTAAAGCCAGCGGGAAGCATCACAGTAGGCGCGCGCGCGCGTTTCGGATTTAATATCCGAAAATTATCGGTTTATAGCTATGGGAGTTTAATGTTTCGTTTTTTTTTCTTTCACTCTAAATTTTATTGATATGTTAACGTTGATAATTAACTCGACTGCCACGAGATCATTTAGTCGTTTTCGTCACATTTATCTTAATTTGAGTAATTGTCGCCCTGATGAGCAGTTCTTGGAAAAACTGAATTTGTTAGAACTGTATCGAATTTCGAGCTGGCGGGAATCATAACACAATTTGTTATTCGCTGTGAACAAAAAAACAAGAACAATTTCAGTTCTTTATCAAAATTTTCAAATAAAAGGTTGTGTTCAAGTAATGACAAGTTATGTTTGAAAAATAACAGGTTATGTTCTTTAAATAAAAAGTTATGTTCTAGAAATTACAGGATATTATCTTTAAATATTTTTTTCAAATAACAAGCTATGTTTTTAAAATAACAAGGTTTTATCTTTTCGTTTGGTTGATCTTTTCTAAGAATCGCTCTTCGATTTGCAACATTTTCCCATCAAATCCAACTTTGTAGAGCTCGATATCAAAGTCAAACAAGGTGGTGATATCGCAAAAAAAAAAATCGCCTAACAGTGACAAGTAGGCGCCGACAAGTTGTGCAAATAGTTCAAATCCAGGACACTGCACACGGTGCACAAATAGCAAAAAAAAAAACTCAATGGTTGCTTTGTTGCGACTGACGCAAAACGACGTCTTTTTTTTTTTCTTTCTCGCAAATATTCTAATCGCAACTCTTCCGCAATTGCGATTTTTTTCTTCTGCTGACAAAACAGAAAAAAATCGTGGTGGCGCCGTAGTTTCGCGGAATTTGTACCAACTTGACGTAGGTTGAACAGTTTGTCGAAGGAAGTAGCTCGGTTGGTTATTTTCCTTGAATTTCTCAACCCAACAATTGTACAAATGTTTGCGTTTTCTGGGGAACTGGGTTGGGTGTGTGAACTTGAAGGCAGAAGTTTCAAATATTTAGGTTTTGTTTGGTTTAAGAAAAAACATAAAGGGTTTCAAGCACAGCATAACTCAAAATATTGATGTTTGAGATACTGTGAAACTTGTGTTTGAAAAAGCTGTTTAAACAAGACTCAAAACAAGTTTGTCATTTTCATGAACTCAATAAAGAATTTGATTTTCTCCAATAAAAAAAACAACGCCTTCTGCGAGTAATTCAAGATCAGCCTACTTCGATCTACAAGAAAAATAAATCTCAGGACACCGAGGAAAATCGTTCCATAAATTTCCATACCCACTTTGTTCCCCCTAACCCAACTCTCTGCAGGAGGTTGGGAAACTACTCTGAGAAACAAAACGAAAATTACGATCGTCCCTTCTTACTCCGTTTTTTTTTTTTTTTCTCAAAACCACGACAAGTTCCTGCGAGAACGTGCTGGGCGAGATGTCCTGTGGATATCTTGAAGATTGATCCCGAAACAGCTGTCCCAACGGGGATTACCCCTTTTGCCCAAACCTGCACGGGTTGTGGCAAAAGGATAAGCTCGACGTAAACATATGTCGCGTTTTAGAGGGGAAAGTTAAGGGGAACCGGGAAGCTTTGCGGCCGGGTTTGAGTATGAGTTTAGGATAATTGTTCCGGTTTGAGGTGATTTGAGTGGGCTATTTCGGTTGGTTTGGGTGCAGAAGAGGAGCTAAAACAGAAAGGGTAAATCAATTTGGAAATTGATTGATGAAATTGGCTAATCACTTGATCGGCTAATTTAGGACAAACCATGACTAACTTGTTGATGAATAATCTTCTTTTTAAGGTGGGTTCAATTGGATATTTCGAGAATTTTTTGCCTGAAACTACACCGATCTTAAATGTAAATTTTGATTTTTTTTTCCGCAATCGAGCAAATCAATTTATCGGTTAGTTTATAATGAACTAAGACTAACTAGAAAATAATATTGATGAGCAATTTTCTGAGATTACGGTCATTCGATTTTTTTGTATTTTTTAATCCGACTGAAACTTTTTCGGTGCCTTCGATGTGCCCAAAGAAGCCATTTTGCATCATTAGTTTGTCCATATAATTTTCCACATAAATTTGGCAGCTGTCCTTACAAAAATTATATATGGAAATTCTAAAATCTGTATCTTTTGAACAAATTTTTTGATCGATTTGGTGTCTTTGGCAAAGTTGAAAAAAAATGATACAAGGTAAAAAATTGGTGATTTTTTATTTAGGCTGGTACAAATATTTTTAAAAGTTTTTGTCCCCCCCCCCTCGAAATTGGCCCGAAAAATCAGGGGGCAAAAAAAATTTTTTTTCAATAAACTTCAAAATTTCAATGAAAATTCAAGTGCAACCAACTGAAATCAAATTAAAATACATTCTTCTGCGTTTAAAATCATTTTTTGCATGTTTGGGTTTATTAAAAAATCTTAAGATTTTTAGAAAATTTTCGATGCAAAATCTTTTTTTTCGATACAATTTTTGTTTTTGTCAGATCATAGATTTTTTGAAAACTAATGATTGCAAAACAACTGAACTAGTGTTAAATGCATTTTAAAACACTTTTTTCATTTAAATGTAAAGACTATGGCTTGTTATTTAAATTTTTATATTTTTTTATTTTTTTGCCCCCCCCTTGACCTCGGCCAGGGCCGAGGGACAAAAACTTTTTTAAATATTTGCATCGGCCTTAACCTTTTGTAACAAAAACTTGATTTGCAAGAAAAACTTTTTTTTTATTTTCTGATATGTTTTAGGAAACATCAAATGCCAATTTATGCGAAATTTCCAGAATGGGCAAAAAATCTTTGACCGAGTTATGAATTTTTGAATCAATGCTGATTTTTTTTTTCAAAAAATTGAAATATTGGTCGCAAAAAAATTTCAACTTCATTTTTCGATGTAAAATCGAATTTGCAATCAAAAATAAAACAGTAATTTAAATTAATTAGTTTTTTGTGTGATTGGCTGAGTGAATGAATGATTGAAAGAGTGTGTAAATTACTAATGATATATTTGTTTTCAGGGCAAGCTTACTGCTGATATAAGAACAAACGGGTAGCGTTTCTCGGTGGTCGTGAGATCGATTTTATTTTAATGAAATTTAGTCCGATAGATTAGTTCGATTAGCACCGCGTCGGGTCAATTTTGTGTTGCGCGTTCGTCGCCGTGTTTGATAAACGATATAGCCGTTTTTCCGTGTATTATTTCTACGATTTGACAGTATGTGTTTTGTAGGTTCACTATACGCTTGCGAGGTATAAATTTAAAATTTGAAGAGACGTTTTCCGTAAAACGCATGAAAAAATAATTCTCAGCATTATAGCTCGGAGAGCACGATAACGAGTATTTCTCCTACGCGGTTGTTAAGCCCTTCTTGTAGCTTCGTAACTCATCAGTTATCGGTCGCTAATCTTATAGTTATTCAAAAGTTGAAATCGTCTATGATCCACTCGAATTAAACACTTTACGTAGGGTTTAATATTTTACCTGTTAAATACATTCTTTGTGGTTTTATCTTTCCACAGCCGGCTGTCTAAGATAATCCATCTAAACGTAAATAAATCACAAATAAACGGGAATAGTCTCAACAGCAGCATCCGATTGCTAGCCTTGGGAATAATACATCAACCCATTAAACAAAACTTATCGATTATTTGGGTCACATCATCATCTTCTATGATGAATCCTGGCCATTACCCTTCCCTACTAACAAAATCCCAAGTAGAAGTAGTTTTCCGGCACACGCGGGGGTGTGGATATCGTATAGAACCCACCCTTGGTAGCAGCCTGTGCTAACTAACATTCCCGTCCCGTTCCCTCGAGATCTACAAACTGACATGGCGGGCGCCGTTGGTGGCCAATGACTGTTTCTTATCTACAGCAGCTCTAGTTTTGATGATCTTGATGTTTTATCTTTTCAGCGCATTCATGCATGCTGTTGATAAGGGAAACATCACTAGATCGTTGAAGCGTATGATCGCTAGTGCTGATAGGATACTACGGTCCTGTTCAGCAACGGAGAAGGACAACCATGGGTGGTCTCTCATGCTCATGCTCATGCTCAAATCGAATTTGCAATCAAAAAGTACTTTAATGAAATTTTGATAAAGTGCACCGTTTTCAAGTTATATGTTTGCCCAATTTTTGAAAAAAATATTTTTGAAGGGCTGAGAAAATTCTCTATATTTTGCTTTTTGGAACTTTGTTGATACGACCTTTAGTTGCTAAATATTGCCATAAAAAGGTTTAAAAACAGGAAAACTGATGTTTTCTAAGTCTCACTCAAACAACCCACCATGTTCTAATGTCGATATTTCAGTAACTTATGGGCTGATTTTCAATGTTAAAATATGAAAGTTTCGTGAAATTTTCTGATCTTTTCACGATTTTTTTCATTTTTATTAAATCAAGACTAACATTTCAAAAGGGCCAAACATTCAATATCACGCCGTTTTGAAATGTTAGTCTTGATTTGAAAAATAAAATAAAAATATTGTTTTCGAAAAGATCGGAAAATTTCATATTTTAACATTGTAAATCGGACAATTAATTTCTGAGATATCAACATTAGAAAGTAGGAGATTGTTTTGGAGAGACTTAGAAAACATCAATTTCCTGTTTTTAAACCTTTGCATGGAAATATCTCAGCAACTAAGGGTCGTATCAGCAAAGTTGAAAAATGCAAAACATAGAGAATTTTCTCAGCTTATCAAAAAAAAAATTTTTCAAAGGTGGGCAAAAATGGGCACTCATTTTAAAAAAATAGATTGCAAATTCGATTTTACATCGAAAAATAAGGTTGAAAATTTTTTGCGATCAATATTTCGATTTTTTCAAAAAATCAGTATTGATTCAAAAATTCATAACTCAGTCAAACATTTTTTGCCCATTCTGAAAATTTCTGAAAAGTTGGCATTTGATGTTCCCTAAAACATATCAGAAAATAAAAAAAAAAATAAAAAAATGTTTTTTTTTGCAAATCAAGTTTTAGTGACAAAAAGTGAAATCACCAACTTTTTTTTACCGTGTATCATTTTTTTCAGAGTAGTTCCTACCTATATTTACAACGTTGCCGAAGACACCAAATCGATCAAAAAATCCCTTCAAAGGATAGAGATTTTGGCTTCTTTGGGCTTACGGAAGGCACCACAAAAGTTTCAGCCGGAATAAAAAATACAAAAATTAAAGTTCTAAAAAAAATACAGATTTTGTAGAGAATTGCTCAGAGAATCAATCTTAAACGTAAATTAGAAAATTTTGCCACAATCGAGCAAATCAATTTGTCGGTTAGTTTATTATGAACTAAGACTAACTAGAAAATAATATTGATTCAAATTATTTTGAGGTTATTTTAGTCGATTTTTTTTCACACAAAAATGTTGAAACACAGGGTTTTTTGAAAATTTACAGAAAACGTTACCATTGGGCAAATTAATTTATCGGTTAGTTTTGGATTAACCAGGACCTTCCTGTTTAGGATTTTTTCGTGTTACGTTTATTTGTATTTTGTTGATTTGTTGAATACAAAAGAACTGTGAAGATTTTTTTTTTCATAATGAGCAAATCATTTCATCGGCTAGTTTTCGATGAACAAAGACTAACTCACTTAACAGACTAATTGATATATTTAAACACTTGTTTCATTGTGACTTTCCTGCGCACAGAAAGTACATAAGAACTAGGCCAGTTGGGACTACCTTCCACGGGGTTTGGCAAGGTTGGACTGCCTTGCTTACGAGGGACTTCCTGAGCAATGGTCCTCAAGTACGGTTCCTTTTCGTTGGTTTCGAAGTAGTACACCCCGCGTGGCTTCTTCGCCAGCGGATGCACGTGGATCTCCCCGAACTCCACCCTGCCCAAGGAACACTTACTGTGCAGATTGTCCAAATCCGAGCACCGATTCGCGAAGTACCCCCTAGCCATGAGCGACTCCTTGAAGTACGTTACCGCGCGACCATGACTACAGATCCACAAGAAATCCAGTCCACATCCCGGTTGGCTTCGACCTCCATTCGGGTAAAAATCCGCCGTTCCGATATTTTCGAACATCGCAAGACTACCACCGTTGGAGTGGATCACCTCGACGTTCTGTGCGTCCTCGGAGGACAACCGACCCTGGGGCTTATCCAAGCTAAACAGGAAGTCAGCCGGATCCAAACCAACAATATATGCCACCTTCTGGCGCGTCTTCTTACCCGCTAACCCAGCCACGTGAGCCCCCAAACTGTGGCCAACCATTCCGATCTGATCGCCGACCTGGCCAAGCTCCAACAGCTTATCAACCATTTTAGCGACCAATTCCCCAACCATCGGAACCCGAAACGCCACCTTAGGGTAGTTCAAATCTCCGGAAATCTTCGCCCAAACAACCCCAATCACGTTGACGTCACCCTTCTCAAGGTACGCCCTTGCCAACGGTTCCACCACGTCCGACTCACTGTTTCCCATCCAGCCGTGAATCAAGATCTTCGTGGGCAGCTCCTTCCGAAATCCGTGACTCGGCAAATCCCCAACTTGATCAATCGTAAATTTGACCGGCTTTCCGCCGTTGGTTCGAGAAAAGAACAAAAAGCGGACGTCCTGGGCGGCGTCGTACGATCGACTTTCGAGCCGGATTTGGTAGACCCGGTTCCGGTCGAAGAGTTCGAGCTTGCCTTCCTTGTTTGGCAGGAGCATGAACTTGTTCCGGTCCCAGGTGAACGGGAAGGGAGCGATGGTTCCGTTGGTGGTTTTGGTGGTCAGGTCGTCCTCCGGGTAGAGAGGCATCTCATCTGTAAAGCATGAATTTATTAAGTTAGTCAACTTTAGAAACTTAAAAAAAATCTTACTTGCGAAATTTGCTCTGAAAACTGAAGCTGAAATTAAGAATATTAAAACCTTCATGCTTGCGAAACCTTCAACTTGAACTAATGATATCAAATTTGCTTTTACTCTAGTTTTATCGGTCACGCTTCGTGTGTAATCGATGTTCACGCAAATTTATCACATTTGATATGGTTTTGTTTGATAAACTTTTTGCTGAGTTGATTGCAACCTAATTCATTTGACTAGTAGTTCATAATTATATTGTTAAAAAGTGCTCCAAGTGCTTTTAAGTCAAATTAGGAATTAAACTCTCAAATGGGCAAATCATCGTACGGGTTAGTTTTTGATGAACTAGGATTAACTTAGTTTAAAAAAAATGGTTTGGTTTAAAACACGTACTAATGTCAGGTTAGAGATAATATAATCAAATGGGCAAATATTTTTTATCAATTAGTTGATCTGAAAAAAACCGAAGAAAAAAAATCCGGTGATGATTAATTTCACTTTTTGTCACTTAAACTTGATTTGCAAAAGAAAACAATATTTTTATTTTTTGATATGTTTTAGGGGACATCAAATGCCAACTTTTCAGAAAGGAAAAACCTTTCACCGAGTTATGATTTTTTAAATCAATACTGATATTTTTTTCAAAAAATCGAAATAGGGGAGATAGGGGTAAGACGGCCACCCTAAGGGAGAAGTCTCATAAAATTAACACTACAGATTATTTTGATCTCAAATCAGGAACATATTGTTCTACTAATAGTCCATTATAGAAATGATATAAATTAGTTGGTCTAAAACCATTTTTCAATACTTTTCAGCAATTTTAAAAAAATAATTGAAATCGGATATATATGAAACACGCGGGGTAAGACGGCCACCCATGTGGGGTAAGACGGTCAGTGCTATAAATTAACTTGATAACTTTGCTAAATCCACCCAAATACCTACATGATTGGTTGAACAGACTTCTCTGAAAATCATGACTATTTTGGTTGAAAATAACAAGTTTCAAATGTGAAGAAAAATGTTATTCAACAAATTTTATATTTTGGCTATGTGAATTTCATATTATTGCGACCACATTTCATGAAAAACTATGATTTTTTACACGAAAATATACCCAATTTAATGCAAATTAACTGGTTTGTGTATTTCGATTAGAATTAGTAAATCATAATTATGTAAACAATATTGAATTAGCGACTTTTATTAAAAGTTTGAATGGATTTCATACTATTCAATGAATTTTGCTATATCACAGTAAGGAATATTGACGAACCGGCAGTTAACAGCATTTTGATAAAAAAAATGATAGTTTTATCGAAAGTATGTCAAATATGTCTTAACAGTCAAAAATCCTTCAAAAATGCAACCTTTATCAAACCAAATTTACAAATTACGGGTGGCCGTCTTACCCCCCGTGGAGGTGGCCGTCTTGCCCCCAAATTACTTATTTTATAAAATATTTTTTGCAAATACCTCAACGCATTTTTTTAACTTTTTCGAGGGACATAATCATGGGAAAACTTCAATTGAAAAAATATTTTACGAAAGTATTACATATTGTTACCTAATCAAAATGCTTAAGTTGTAAATCATAAAAATTACATCCAGTTTCAAGTTGAAAAAATATTTGTTTATTTTGAGCTATTTTTATACTATTTCAAACAATAGGTTTGGCAAAGGTGACTCCATATGCATTATTTAGCATGAGGAACAGTATTGCTTAACATTTTAGTAATATTCATTAGTATACTTAGTAAAACAGTGGGGTGGCCGTCTTACCCCGCCTGGCCGTCTTACCCCCAGCTCCCCTATTGGTCGCAAAAAATTTTCAACTTAATTTTTGGAGATAAAATCGAATTTGCAATCAAAAAGTACTTAAGTGAAATTTTGATAAAGTGCATCGTTTTCAAGTTATAGCCAGTTTTAGATAACTTTTTTGAAAATAGTCATTTTTTAAAGCTAGTGCCCATGTTTGCCTACTTATGTTTTTAAAGGTCATATAAGCTTTTGTGTTTCATATGTTTATTAGGTCCTTTTAAAAAAACTCTAGAATTTCCCTGTTTTTTAATCTTCGTATGACAATATCTCAGCAACTAAGGGTCGTATCAACAAAGCAAAATGTAGAGAATTTTTTCAGCTGTTCAAAAATATTTTTTTCAAAAGCGGGCAAACATTTTTTATTTATTATTTAAAACTACTTATTTAAAAAAAATAATAACTGCTACTATTTTCAAAAAAATACCTTAAATGGCTATAACTTGAAAACGGTGAACTTTATCAAAATTTCACTCAAATGCTTTTTGATTTCAAATTCGATTTTACATCGAAAAATTAAATTAAAAATTTTTAGCGACCAATATTTCGATTTTTTTAATTAGTATTGATTCAAAATTTCATAACTAAGTCAAAGATTTTTTGCCCGTTCTGGAAATTTCTGAAAAGTTGGCTCAATGCTCAATTAAAAAAAACATATTAAAAAAATATATTGTTTTTTTGCCTATAAATTTTTAGTAACAAAAAGTTAAATTAAAAATCACAATTTTTTTACCGTGTATTATTTTTTTCAGTGTAGTCCGTATCCATACCTAAAACTTTGCCGAAGACACCAAATCGATCAAAAAATTCCTTCAAAAGATACAGATTTTTTGAATTTTCATGCATCATTTTTGTATGGACAGCTGCCAAATTTGTATGGAAAAGTATTTGGCCAAACTAATGATGCAAAATGGCTTCTTTGGGCATACCAAAAGCACCAAAAAATTTCAGCTGGATTAAAAAATACAACAAATTTGAATGACCGAAATCTCAGAGAATTGCTCAACTGTAAACTAAATCTTAAGTCCGAGCGAAAAAAACAGGCCAACAATCAAACAAACTTCGAGGAACAACAAAATAAAATTTTGATGATTTTCTGTGGTAATAATACTATGTGACGTAAGCGACATTTTGCAAACATCTCAAATGTGCTTTCTATGCGAACTGACACTTTAATCACAATGGATTATTATAGCTTTTTTTTTTTTTTTTTTTTAATTTATATTTATTCAAATTTCTTTTCCATGTACATTCATTCAGTTAAAATATTATTGAGTGTCCAATCACAAACGATGACTTTTCACCTCAATTTTAAATACTAGCAACTTTCATTTATTCATGAAATATTGTAGCTTTCGCTATTCAGTGATTTCAAATGTAGGAGGTCCTACATGTACAAAAGGGAAAAGGGATACCTTAAAACTAACTTATAAACTATATAAAGAGCGGATCAATGCATGGATTATTATAGCTGTGAACTAGGGTGACAAGGCAAAAAAATACTTCGGATCCCCGGAAGACGGTAAAAACAAAATTCATGCCATTTCAATAACAAATACTGTTAAAATATCAGAAAATGTTACGGAATCTTCTTGAAAAATCCATTTTTGCAAAAGAGTTTAATAACACTTTATGTAATTTGTTATTGGTCTGATATTGGTTGAAATCCAAAACAACTTTGGAATAACAAGTTTTGTTATGGAAGAATACCTCCAACTGTTATTGGGATAATCGGATTTGTTGTTAAAATAACAAAAAATAATCACAAAGATTTTTTCAAAGAATAACTAAAAATGTTATAAGTCTGCTATTACAACAACAATCCAATAACAAAAAAAAATCATAACGACGAATAACAAATATTGTTATTAATAACTTAAAATGTAATTGGCCTAGTATTTTCAAATATCAAAAAATGTTATTCTGAAGTTATTTCCGTCTGCCCGGGATGACACTCTTTATCACGATTTTTTGGGCAAAATTATCTGTGCCAATTTTGTCAGTTATTTTTTTTTTTCGCATTCCCCGAAAAATGTCACTTAATATTCTCAAAAATGGGAACAGTTCATTGTCCTGCTAATGAACTGTTCCCATTTTTGAGAATATAATCCCGGGCAGACGGTACTAACAAAATTCATGCCATTTCAATAACAAATACTGTTAAAATAACAGAAATTGTTATGGAATCTTCTTGAGAAATCCATTTTTGCATAAGGGTATAATAACAGTTTATGTTATCATAACAAAATTTGTTAATGGTCTGATATTGGTTGAAATCCAAAACAACTTTGGAATAACATTTCAAATTAAAGTATTTTCAAATATCAAAAAGTCCCAAGTTATTTCCGTCTGCTCGGGTACAGCTTTTCCAATGGAAATGAGCGAGCAAACAAAAACATTTGGAAAATTTACTTTTTTCTGTCCGTAAGGTGTCCATAACTTGGAAAGCGATATCCTATACACTTTTGGGTACCAAAATGTTCGTGATGAAAAGACAAAACTTTTATAACTTCAACAAGGTAATTCAAACTATTTTTATTGAATACAATTTAAGGTCTATAGAAATAGATTCATTGTTAGATGGTTCTTAAGGCTGGAACATCGCTCAGAGTGTTACACTATGGTGCTTCTTGTTCCGAAGTAGCTTCTTGTGGTGTATCTTGTAGGACCTCCCGAGAAGCTTTCAAGAATGGTGGATTTGCGTTCGTCTCAAAGTAGTACACTCCACGAGGCTTTTTCATCAACGGATGAACGTCAACCTCGCCGAACTCTACTCGCCCCAAGTTACACTTGTGGTTCAGTTTATCCAGGCTTGGGCATCGATTCGCGTAGTATCCCTTCGCCATGAGGGACTCCTTGAAGATGGTTACGGCTCTTTTGTGGCTACATCTCCTGTAGAAAAGACGGCCGCAACCTGGTTGTTTTTTGCCACCATTTGGATAAAAATCCGCCGTCCCGATGTTGGTGAAGAAGGCAAGCCAGTCGCCATTTGTGTGAAGCACCTCCACATACTGAGCATCGGTATCGGCCAGCCGTCCTTGAGGTTTGGACACCAAAAAATAAGGCTGTGCAGGGTCCAGTCCAACGATATAAGCCACCTTCTGGGGGGTTTTCTTCCCAGCTAGGCCGACAACATGCGCTCCCAAGCTGTGTCCAATCATGCCGATCTGGTCGACGACTTGTCCAAGATCCAGCAATCTGCCGACCAGTTTGGCCACTAAATCACCGACGGCCCCAACTCGTTTCCGCGCAAACCCGTAAATTGTTCTGGCACCTTTGGTCCAGATCACTCCGATAACGTTGACGTCGCCCTTCTTCAGGTACTCTTGGGCCAACGGACCAATCACCTCGGACTCACTGTCCCCTACCCAGCCGTGGACTAAAATCTTCGTCGGCAAGTCCTTCTTGAAGCCGTAGCTTGGCAGCATCTCGGTACGATCGAAGGTCAGCTTGACCGGCTTCCCACCGTTGGCTCGCGAGAAGAACAGAAACTCCACCTCCTTCAGCGCGTCAAAGGATCGATCATCCTGGAGTTTCTTGATCTCCTGTGCTCGATCGACGAGCAATGGCATACCGTCGTTGCTGACCGAAAGGACCCACTTTGTTCGATCCCAGGAGGAGAACGGAAGCGTCATGTTGGCCTCGAGATCCCAGTCCAGTACGGACATATCGAATGGCTCGTTTTCTGCGGGAAATGTACGCAAATTTGCATGTATAAATCGATAAACTAATTCACGTTCCTACCTGCCACTATCGCTCCGAAAAGTAAAACCAAAATTGAGTAAATTTGAACCACCATGCTTGAATCTTGTAACAGAACAAACTAAATTGAAATGTAAAAGTTGAACTTTATATAATTTTATTTTATCATGATGATTACGATTACGTTCCGGTTAATTTTATGCTACTTACGCGATTATTTCATGCAAATTACATCATGGATATTAAAAAAAAAGAGTGTTTGTTGTCAAGCGAAGCTTTTTTCAAAAAAGTACGTTTCGTTAGCAATTCTTTATATGTTTCAACGATTCACCTTTGTGGGTAATTTTACATCGTAGGCCTGGCCACTGAAAAGAAGGATATTGGGAGTATTCTCTTCCTGTGCTTTTTTTACCCTCTACCGCCCAAATGTTTTTTCGATTTTTTTTCCTCGTGCTCAGAAGGACATTTTGAGCAACTTTTGTTCTGCGAAAAACTATACTTCTCTTGTTTTATGTTTTTCATGTTTTAGTTTTAGCATTTTAATTTGCGTTTATCTTGTTTAGCTTTCTAATTTTTTAACGTTGTACAGTAACTTGTTTAATTTTTTGCTTGTGTTTTCACATTTTCTGCCCTAGAATGGCACCATTATCATTTAAGTTGTAAAAAAATGTTAAAATGTGTTCAAAAATTGTGCATATTTAGACATTTTTAAAAGCATTGATAAAGTCACATAAACAAGTCAAACTTCCAACCCTAAAATTTTCTAAAATTTTAAGAGTTATTTTTTCCAATGCTTTTTAAAAATCAAAATTGGTTGAAAAATCTAAAAAAAAATAAGATCAAAACCCGTCTAGTGACGGGGTTGGGTTGTAGAGAGTTAAAAAAAAGGTAGGCTGTGGTAAGTTGTGCCCTTTGACGATGTTTTTCTCCATACATTTTCACGATTTTTCTCAACGCTCAACGTTCAACAGCGTCCCCTCAAACCTTAAGGGGCCCTCCATAAACCACGTGGACAATTTTTGGGGAGGGGACACAACTATCAATTATCACTTATGACAAAGTAGCAAATCTGATAAAAAAAATACATTTAACATGACGAGTGTCAATATTGCACAGAGTTTCAGGGATTTCGTGTTATATCCCAATGTTGAAAACAAGTTTCTTTTACAAGCTAGAACGGGTTAATATTCACCGGAACAAATTATTCTGTTATCGTTAGTAATAATACAACTTTTCAAGCGCTGTCATCCAGCAGCATCCGGATCAGTTGTTCCCGCGGGATGAGCTCCATTATGCCGTTCTTGTTAATCGATAGCGAGTACTTCTTCCTGTCCCAAGTGACCGGCATATTCATACCGCTATCATCGGGAACCCAGTTGACTATATCCAGTATGTCTTGCGGCAGTTTCGACTCGTCAATGACGGGGACTGAAATGTTTTAAATTGTGATGTTTGTTTGTTGGTATTAATATTTTTTTTATACCGGCATGAGTTGCAATAAAAACGGTTAAAATAAAAAATATAAATATTTTCATTTTGAAACTTTGAAGTATTTTTTGCAAGATTTAAACAAATTGTTCTGTAATAGAATTTCGAACGACACTGACTAACGTTCATCGTTTGGGGAGAGCTTATATTGAGTAAAAATTTCCATTTTTTCATTTCACGGATAAAATCAAAACAAATTACTGGTTGTTAGTCCCTGTTACGCTTTTTCCTGGAATGTATTTAATTTATGCAAGGGACCGTTCACAAATTATGTAGCATTTTTTTTCGCATCGGGAAACAACCCTCTAAAAAGCTACGTCTTTTGTGGATGACGCCTAATGTACCCGGGCAGACGGTAATGACAAAATTCATACCATTTCAATAACAAATACTGTTATAATACCACAAAGTGTTATGGAATCTTCTTGAAAAATCGATTTTTGTATGAGTGTTTAATAACAGTTAAAGTTATCCTAACACAATTTGTTATTGGTCCAAGCCAAAATAACTTTGAAATAACATTTTTTTTGTTATGGAAGAATACCTCCAACTGTTATTGGGATGATCGGATTAGTTGTTAAAATAACAAAAAATAATAACAAATCTTTGTTCGAACAAAAACTAAAAATGTTATTAGTCTGTTATTAAAATAACAATCCAATAACAAAAAAAATCATAGCGACGAATAACAAATCTTGTTAAAAATAATATAAATTGTTATTGGCCTAGTATTTTCAAATATCAAAAAATGTTATTCCCAGGTTATTTCCGTCTGCTCGGGATACCTTTTCTCGGAATATATTTCTGTATGTAGAATAACACAAAAAAAAATATTTTTACGTAATCTAGGGATGGCACAGCCTGTCAGGCCAGACCTACTGTGCAAAGTTAACCGAAATGACGATTCGTTGAAGCAAGATCAGTTTTAAAACATGAAGAGGCGGCCATTTTTTTTCTATTCAAGGGAAGAAAATATTTCTGCTGTTTTAAGGCTGGTACAAATATTTTTAAAAGTTTTTGTCACCCCTCCCCCCCCCTTCAAAATTGGCCCGAAAAATCAGGGGGCAAAAAAAATATTTTTACAATAAACTTCAAAATTTCAATGAAAATTCAAGTGCAACCAGCTGAAATCAAATTAAAATACATTCTTCTGCGTTTAAAATCATTTTTAGCATGTTTGGGTTTATTAAAAAATCTTAAGATTTTTTGAAAATTTTCGATGCAAAATCTTTTTTTTCGATACAATTTTTGTATTTGTCAGATCTTAGATTTTTGAAAACTAATGATTGCAAAACAACTGAACTAGTGTAAAATGCCTTTTAAAACACTTTTTTCATTTAAATGTGAAGATTAGGCTTGTTATTTAAATTTTTATATTTTTTTATTTTTTTGCCCCCCCCTTGACCTCGGCCAGGGCCGAGGGACAAAAACTTTTTTAAATATTTGCATCGGCCTAATTTATCATTTTAGATGTTTAAATGGGATTTTTATTTGCTTTTTTAGTAATTGCTGAATAAAACGTTCAACTATTCCTTCATTCTTCCTAGCAAAGCACGCATTTCCTCCTCGGTCACGGTGTCGTTTACGGCGGTCCACACGAGAAACTCATCCAGCAGCTCCTTTCTCCGCTCGGCCCGATCGGCGATCCAGTACTGACCGGCAGACATGCATCGGCACTATGAGCTCTTTTTAACGGCACTCAGCTTGTTCTAGATGCCATTTTCGTTTAAAGCAATGTTATGCTTGTTGCTAGGTAAAAATCTCTTGTTTTTGGCTTGAGTAATGTGTAGAAAACATTGGTTCATTGGAAAAATCGATTTCAGCTATATTTTCATGTAAATGTTCTCTTAAGCTCTCAAGAAGAACTTCTTAAGAGCTCTTTGAGTGCAATTAAGAGTTCTTAACCTATATCTCAGTAGGGTATCAAAATAATCTCTCAGGGTCTTCGGGTGCCTTAAAGACAAGCGTAATTAGCGTATTCTAATCACTGGCACAACATGCTGGGTATCTTCTACGTGAAATGCCAAACAAGTTCTTCTAAAAGAGGAGTTAGAGCGGATGCATGTCTGCTGACCGGCACCGTTGGTGACCAACGGATCCAGGAAGTACTTCGTCCGGTCCCAGGTTACTCCGCAATATTTTCATTAATTTGAGGAAGTTTTAATTGTAGTTTTTTTTACCATCATCGGTATTTTCTCCAACAACGCTTAAAATTATTATAAAGCAAAATGGCACTATTTTCATTTTTTTTCAATTTAAAAAGCTTGTTTTGACCGACTACTTCCTAAACCTCCCACGACAAGACTGGCTACCGTTCATTGTTTAAGAATAGCTTTAAACAGGTAGAACTTCCAATTTGTTGAAATCTCGTTAGGTCAATTCCACGGTTGATATTCAAATAATTTACTTGCCCTTTAAATTCCACAACGTTGTTTGAGAACAGTCAGAAAACTTTATCAGATTTTTAAGCGAAAAAAATCAAAATTACCATAGTTGTTAACGATAAAATTATCGAGGTTCGATATCGATAACGATAGTTCTATCGTCGGGACGAAGACGATAATCTATCGTTATTGTTATCGTTATTCCGATAATTCTATCGGCGATACTTTTATCAACGATAACGGGCGATAACTTTTATTTAGTATATTTCTAAAATTAACTAAAACCAACCAAATTATGTTGAATTTTCAAGCTTCCTCCTAGTAAATATTTTTTGTTTCTACGGTAAGTTCCAAGGTATAAATACTAAAATTTTCACAAAATACCTTTTTTTAATGTACTCAAATTTTATAATTTGCAATATGGGCATCGAATGATTCGAAATTTTGCATGCATTTTCACTGTTTTAGAGTTTTTGAATGAAATGCTAAAATTTCCACAAAATACCGTATTTTCTCGAAAATACTCAAATTGTTATAATTCACAATATTGGAATCAAACGATTTGAACTTTTGCATATATTTTAACTGTTTAAGAGATTTTTTAATGAAGTACTAAAATTTTCACAAAATACCGTATTTCCTCAAAAATTCTCATTTTTTTTTAATTCGCAATATGGGTATCAAACGATTTGAAATTTTGCATATATTTTTACTGTTTTAGAGTTTTTTGAATGAAAAACTAAAATTTTCACAAAATACCGTATTTACTCTTAAATCCTAAAACAGTGAAAAAACAACTAAAATGTCGCTTTGTATCAATATAGGTATCAACCTATATTGCGAATTATAAAAATTTGAGTATTTTAAGAAAATACGGTATTTTGTGATAATTTTAGTTTTTCATTCAAAAAAATAAATTAAAAAAAAGCAAAAATGCATGCAAAGTTTTAAATCGTTCAATAACCATATTGCGAATAATAAAAATTTAGTATTTTCAAGATAATACGGTATTTTGTGGAAATTTTAGTTATTAATTCAAAAAACTCTAAAACAGTGAAAAAGCAGGTAAAATTTCGCTTCTTTTGATACCCGTATTGTAAATTATGAAAATGTGAGTACTTAAAAAAAAACACGGTATTTTGTAAAAAAAAACAGTATTTATGATTTAAAAAAAATTCTAAGCAAATGCAAGTCAATTTAAGAAAGACTTTAAAAAATAGTTATCGTCCGATATCGGTGATACGATTGTCGCCGATAGAAATATCGAAATAACGATACCGATAACGATAGATTATCGTTATTGTCCCGACGATAACGATAGCCATTATCGTTATCGTAAGACGATAATATTATCGACGATAATTCTATCGATTAACAACCTTGAAAATTACATGTTATAGACAAATGCTTCCTTTCTTCAACAGAAACATTCGCCAAAAGACGCCGACCGGCAGTGAAATTATGGAAAAGTTTAACCTTTATCAGACTTGGATTTTTTGCTGTTACTGATCTAAGTTGATTCAACAATAACGATCTGAACACTGGATAAGTTAAGTTTGCCTTTCGTTCAATTCTATCAATGGACCTCACAGGGTGGTCCCAATTTTTGACATTCTAACTACGTGTTACACAACAGGCTCAATTTCAACCTCAACAAACCCAAAATTAAGTCCTAAACAGCAAATAATGTCTCATTCTCTCTCAATTCAGCAGAGAAAGCATCTCAAACCAAACAAAACCTTTTGTGTTGCGGTCAACAAAATCGAAACCCCAATTGAGAGGCGAAGAAACACACACCACAAATCAATAGGGTGGTGCCCCTTTTGTCTCTGTGTGGCCACTTTGTGCGAACGTGACATTTGCCAAATCTCGCCGATTGGACCATAAAACCACCTTCGACGACGACGAAGATGATGCGGGATGAGCCGAGCCACCCCGGATAGAGTCATAAAAAAGTGAGGTTAGACCACGTTTCAAGATATTCAATTTGGACGAAAAAAAAATCGGTCTAAGATCGCAGCAGGCCACCCCAAAAATTTGCATTTTGTTCATCGTCGTCCAGTTTAGGTTTAGCTTAATTGCGCCACTTTTAACGACGCGCGAGGAAATTTTAAACGATCTGTCAAAAGTAACAGCTGCTGGCACACACACACGCTCGCAGTGTGTTCAGCTGATAACCCAGTAGGCGACCTTGATCCGCGTTATTATGTAAAAATGTGTGTGTGTTTGTAGCTGTAGATTATTAAGTCTGTCTATAATTTATAGCGGAATCGGCCTGGGAACCGTCGTGGCATTTGAAGCTGGACGAAAAAAAAGAAGAAAAAAACAAGAAGACTTCGTCTCATTCATTAATTTGCATATGTTTCGTTTTGGAGTCGGAGGTTTTTTTTATGAATGAAAGCGCGGCAGGCACGGACGCGGATCCAAGGAAGCCGCGATAAGAAATTTTTTGACGTCTCCGTGGAGAGCTCTATCGCGTGTGAAGAATTTTTCGCCTTGGGTTGCTGGGATCAGTTTTTTTTACTTCGGTGGAACTGTTTCATCATTTTGCCAACAAAAAATCGTTGGAAAGATAAAAAGTTGTCCCCTCCGACTGGGAATCCGGAAGTTTGTCACCCTTTTGGGTAATTGAGTTAAGAAGGAATTATACTGGTTTTGTAAATTTTCCAGACATGTGTTTCTCATAATGTTGGCGAGCTGTTAAGGTTTTCTTCAAAATGGAAATCGCTGAAATTGGTAGAAAAATTGTAGAGTCTTAAAATTTTATGACTTGATTATCCGGAGCCTTGAGTATCCAAAGTTGGGGTTTACTTAAGGTTGATACTCAAAATTATGGCAATAATGTAAATTTATCCTTGCCCGTGTAATTTCACTCAGTTTCTGATGTAAAATTACACATTTTTTTTTCCTGATACAGCATTTTTCAGACAGAAACTTGGTAAAATAACATGAGCGTGGCGTAATGTTCATCTCTTTATGCAATTTTTAAATTGCAAAAAAAAACGATAAATGTACCCCTCATTTTGCTTAATTGATTACTTCATGTTAAATTAATGAACAACCCAAATACAAAAGTAAATGAAAAAAATGAATTTTGAGAATAAATTTTCAGCTCGATTTGTTGTTTTTGACGAATTTGTTGGTTACTATTAGGACCTTTCAGACAATTTTTTTTTCACTTTAACGGATACCCAATTTTTATAAACTTTTTTGAACACAACAACTTGATTTTTACAAATAATACAATTTATGCTATTTTAAAATGTTGCCTTTGATTTTTTAAACCTAACATTCTATTTTCAAAACCACGAAAAAAATATAAAAAATTCTAAAGTTATTTTTTTGTATCATTGAAAATTGCACTTGGATCAATGCAAATTTTAGTTCAACTTTTGTCCCTCGCTTAAAAACATTCCGGGAAAATCAGGGCCCGCAAAAAATATTGTTTAAATTGTTTGATACCTTTTGATTTTGATTTTTTTAGGCTCGGTAAAAAGAACTAAAATCGATCTGAAAATCTTTATATGATTAAGGACATTTGGTGGTAATTTTTTTAATTTCACATTTTTAGTACAAAAAATAGGTTTGCGCAAAACTTCAATTTTATTTTATTTTATTTTTTTCGTTTTTTTGATATTTTAGAGAGGATCAATAAAGACAACCTTTACGATCATTCGATCGTAATTTCTCGATCTACCATCGGAAAATTACGACCGACGATCGAGAAAATCTCGATATGGGTTCAAAATTAAAAAAAAATAGAATTTAAGAAAATTTTAAAAAATTTAAAAAAAATCAAAAATTTTCAATTAAAAAAAAATTAAGATTTCAAATTTTCTAAAAAATTTAATTTTTAAAAAAAATTTAAAGCGTTTAAAACATTTCAAAAAAATCAAAAGATACAAAAATTTCATAAGTTTTTTTAAGCCAATCCAAAATCTAAGGCCTGGATTATCAGGCTTGAAAGGGCGTTTAGGAGGGCGAAACATTAGCAGAAGAAACATAAAAGTAAAAATAGTATTTTTTTTAAATTAAATTTAAATTAAATAATTATGATTTTCAGAATTAAAAAAATTAAAATTTAAGAAAATTTTGAAAATTAAAAAAAAACTTCAAAAATTTCCAAAATTTTTAATAAAAAAAATAAAATTTCAAAATTTTTATTTTTTTTTAGATTTTAAACGATTAAAACATTTAAAAAAAATCAAAAGATACAAAAATTTCATAATTTTTTTAAGCCAATCCAAAATCTAAGGCCTGGATTATCAGGCTTGAAAGGGCGTTTAGGAGGGCGAAACATTAGCAGAAGAAACATAAAAGTAAAAATAGTATTTTTTAAACTGAATAAATTTGTTTTTGTGTTCTTGCCTTTTGAAAGTTACTTACTTTATATTCAATTTTATTTCGATTTTCTTTGAAATTTTTAAATTTAAAAGATAATGTTTTTTTTTCAATATCTAAGAGTTAAAAAAGGTTTTGGCTTCCTCACCTTACTGAGGAAAGGCTATAAAATCACCCGAAAAGTGAACTCCTCAATTACTCCTAGACCCACCTTCATGTTTACCTATCGACTCAGAATCAAATTCTGAGCAAATGTCTGCGTGTGTGGTGGGATGTTGATCAAAAAATTGTCACTCAATTATCTCGAGCTGAACCGATTTTGTCCGTTTTGGCTTCATTCGCTCCGTCTTGGGGTCCCAAAAGTCGCTATAAAAAGTTATGCAGTTTAGTTAAGTAATTCAAAAGTTATGCTAAAAAACGATTTCGACTAGAGTTTGGAAGAATGTAAAAAGGGTGGTTTTTGTAGAAAACCCGTCATGTTGTACATTTTTAGAAAGGACCTTTCCAACGCGTCCAAAACATTAAAGATCGGACAACCCTGTCAAAAGTTATAAGCACTTAAGTGCCCTGCAATATAAGTGGGAATGTGAGGAAGGCACCAACTGCCTAAGGGTGAATTAACTAACGTTTTTTTTTTAGAAATTTTTATTTTCAATTTCTAAAAAATGATTTGTGTTTAAAAAAATGAATGTAAAATTTTGAAATTATTTATTTATTTATTTTTTTTTTAAATTATTGAAACTTTTAAGTTTTTTAACTTTTGAATTTTTTTTTTAATTATTCAAATTGAAAAAAAATCGAAACTTTTGAATTTTTGTTTTTTTGGTATTTAAAATTTTTAAAAGTTTTAATGATTTTTTTTGATTTTTTTTTTAAATTTTCAATTTTTATCAAAGTTTAAAAATTTAAAAAAAATTCAAAACTTTTAAAGCTTTAGAATATTGTTTTAATTTTTTGAGTTCTTAAATTTTTTGAAACTTTCAAAATTTTTCATTTTTTTTTTGTTTTTTTGAAATTAAAAATAAATTAATTTAGAATGTTTAGACTCTGTTATTTTATTCAAATTAAAAAAAATGAGCCTAGATTTTTTTAAATATTCCGTTGAAATAAAAAAAAAAATGAAAATATGGTATTACAAATTACGCTTGTAATTTTTCGATCCACGATCGAAATTTCTCAACAGTAAAATTACGTCCGTAATTTTTCGATGGTCAGTCGTAATCTTACTATCGAGAAATCTCGATCGTGAGTCGAGAAATTACGATCGAATTCAATAATCACCACGAACTTTTGAACTAAGGGCAAAACATTGATTTTTTTCGGTTTTTGCAATGTATTAATTTTAATTTTTTGTTAAAATTTGTATTGGAAAAAAGTTCTGAAAATTCCAAGAAGATTTTTTTACGTTGAGAAATTGTTCCAACTTGTTGAATTATTGTCATTTGAAAATGGTGTGCAATTTTGGTAACTACCAACACACCCAATTTTTCTTGATTCTTTTGTTTTTTTTTTGTGTGGGTAAATAAATCTTCAATGTTTCTTAGACTATAATATTTCAGATATAAGAAACTATTGAAATAAAAAAACCAGCTTTGTGTGGATCAAAATTTCCTCAAATAAATAAAAAAAAAGTACAACCCTGCAAAACATGTTTTGCCTTTGCTTAGTCGTAGCTCAAAAGTCTAGTCAATTTTGATTTTTTTTCCTAGGTGATATTTCGTGTTGAAAATTGAAATAAAATTAGTTCTGAAATTTTGTTTAAAAAAAAAAGTAAAAAAAAATGTTGATAGATTTTCACATCAACAGTATTTATGGTTTAAAATACATTTGTTTACAAAATAAAAAAAATACATCACGGTTGTCAATTGACCCTAAACAATAATAGGTTTTATGATTGTTGCGGAAATCACAAAACCAACATTCACCCTTTTGAAATCTTACCCCTCTGTTTAAGGGGAAGTGCACACTCTGGTCAAACTCGTCTCATGGGAAGCAACGCACTCATTGACTAGCTAGCTGCATTTAGTGTCGTATGCAATTTCACGATAAATCAATTATCGTCTTCGGAACCGGTCCACCACACACGTGGCCACCGGATCGATTTCAATTTTGCCAAGCGAAATTAAACCGAACATAATTGACCAACTTGACGTGACCGCACACACACACCTTAACATAGACGCCCTTGTTCGCCGTGCAATCCCCTCCAGAAAAAAAGAAGAATTACAAATGAGAAATTAGTTTTCCAATTAAAAACTATCTTTTTTTTTTGCTGTAATTTGACTCCAACAGCGAACTTCTGATCGGTGGGCCCTTCCCGAGCAGACGGAAATAACTTGGGAAGGTCAGTTTTTGATATTGTGAGAAGATCGAAATATGTTATTGGGATGATCGGATTAGTTGTTAAAATAACAAAAATCAATAACAAAGATTTGTTCGAAGAATAACTTAAACTGTTATTATGTTGTTATTGCAATAACAAACCAATAACACAGAAGGAATCATGAAGGAATAACAAGATTTGTTATTTTGTGCGGAGAGGTTGAGCAGCATAATAACAAAAAATGTTATTGAACTGGTATGTCTCCATAACAAAACAAGTTATTGTTTTGGTTTATTTGTAATTTGCAAATAAACCTGCAGTTGCCATAACTCCTCTGTACAAGTCAGGGCTGCAGAGTTGGGTACCTCCAAGCGACTTTGAAGACAACTCCGACTCTGGATGCAGGATATGACGTCAACGACGACTTCAGCTCTCCAAAAATACCCGACTTCACAGATTCCGACTCCAAGTAAAAGTTGCTGAAAATTAGCTGAATCCGATGCAGTCTCCGAGGTCTCACTCCAGCTCGAACTTCATCGTCAGCTCCAACTTCCTGGCTCTGTGAAAATAATAACAGTTTTTGTTTTTCACACTTCAAAAATTCTCAATAAAAAAATCAATTCCGTTAGGGAATATAACAAAATTTAAAAAAAAAACTCTCAAAAGTTAATTTTATCGGATTAATTTTAGCTTGAAACCCCATTTCATGGTGAAATAAATGACACCGATAAAATTGGTCAAAATTATTTCATAGTTCTAGCCAATTTTAGTAAAATCCCTTAGGGGGTATATCAAATAATTAAAAAATTCAACTTTCAAAATTTCAACCTTTAAGAATAATTTTAGCTTAAGGACCCCATTTCATGGCCAAAATAATAACCCCGACGAAATTGGTCAAAATTATCCCATAGTTCTAACCAATTTTAGCTAAGTCCCTTAGGGGGTATATCAAATAATTAAAAAATCAACTTTCAAAATTTCAACTTTTAAGAATAATTTTAGCTTAAGGACCCCATTTCATGGCCAAAATAATGACCCCGACGAAATTGGTCAAAATTATCCCATAGTTCTAGCCAATTTTAGCAAAGTCCCTTAGGGGGTATATCAAATAATTAAAAAAAATCAACTTTCAAAATTTCAACTTTTAAGAATAATTTTAGCTTAAGGACCCCATTTCATGGCCAAAATAATGACCCCGACGAAATTGGTCAAAATTATCCCATAATTCTAGCCAATTTTAGCAAAGTCCCTTAGGGGGTATATCAAATAATTAAAAAAATCAACTTTCAAAATTTCAACTTTTAAGAATAATTTTAGCTTAAGGACCCCATTTCATGGCCAAAATAATGACCCCGACGAAATTGGTCAAAATTATCCCATAGTTCTAGCCAATTTTAGCAAAGTCCCTTAGGGGGTATATCAAATAATTAAAAAAATCAACTTTCAAAATTTCAACTTTTAAGAATAATTTTAGCTTAAGGACCCCATTTCATGGCCAAAATAATGACCCCGATGAAATTGGTCAAAATCATCCCATAGTTCTAACCATTTTAAACAAAGTCCTTTATGGGGTATATCAAATAATTAAAAAATCAACTTTCAAAATTTCAACTTTTAAGAATAATTTTAGCTTAAGGACCCTATTTCATGGCCAAAATAATGATCTTGACGAAATTGGTCAAGATTATCCCATAGTTCTAACCATTTTAAACAAAGTCCTTTAGGGGGTATATCAAATAATTAAAAAATTCTACTTTCAAAATTTCAACTTTTAAGAATAATTTTAGCTTAAGGACCCCATTTCATGGCCAAAATAATGACCCCGACGAAATTGGTCAAAATTATCTCATAGTTCTAGCCAATTTTAGCAAAAGAAAAAATAATAACAGATTGTGTTATGGACACTTAGAAACTTTTCCATTTGTGCGATTTATGGTAATTTTATTTCTAAGTCGGTATACCGAACGAATAACAAATTTTGTTATTAGGAGAGTTAATGAAATGTATAACATTTCCTCTTATTAGCGTGTTATTAAACATTTTCAATATAATATCGCTTCAATAACAAATTTTGTTATTTTATCAGAAACTGTTATTATTTTTTCTTCTTGAAGTTGAACTTCAGGATAAAATAATAACACTTTTTGTTATTTTAACAGGATTTGTTATTGAAATATCATTAATTTTGTTATTACCGTCTGCCCGGGTTCCTCGAACTGTTTCGGACCAACAGCGTGCGACAACAAACAACAAAAAATGACACTTTCATTTGTTTTGACACTTTCTCTGTGCGTCGGTTTCGAACCTTCTTCCGCGCAGCATCTGGTTGACAGAAACAAAAAAATCCATCCGTGGGTCGAACGGTTCTTAGCTTTTTTTTTTTTGCTCTGCTCCGCTGGTTTCCACTTAAAATTTATTAGTTTGCTCGCTTCTCGCGCTGGTATAAATGAAACGCACAACAGCAGATACGCATAATAATAAATTAAGAGCCAGTTTAGGTCTTTCGGATGATGGTACTTGCTGCTAGAGCTGCTGCTGGCAACGGGCCTAGGAGATTCGGATCGCATCTCTCGCGCAGCGGAAAATGGGACATAATGTCTTCATGTGTGTAATGTCGTGCTTTAAAGTCGTGTAGCACACAAAGCCTACTGGGATGATAGTTTTGGCATTTTGGCACTTAAAGGGGCGGTGGAGACGAAACTGTTCAAACTAGAGCCCATTTGCAACAAAAAACGTCAACGCGGCCAGCCCCACTGCGTTGCGTTTACCGTCAACATGATTCGTTGTAATCCTTGGCAACTGTGATGAGTTTAAAGTTGGCCATGATTTTGAAAACACATTTTGGACGCTCAAGTGCTGCCCCCACTTCGATCTCTCCGACGAATGCGCTGTTCAGGATTAGTTTAGTACCTCTCACTAAGTGAGTGAGTCAGACGAGTCCTCGCGCACACAGTCACGGGTCGATTAGTAATTAGTCTTTCGGGGCTGCCTTTGGATTTCACTCCGTCGTCGTTGTCGTTCTCGTTGAACCTCGTTCCGGATCGTCGGCTGCCACTTTGCTAGATTTATGACCACCCGAAACCGAGAGCGAGACAGTCCGCGCCCCGGGTCCAAATTGGTCGATTGCCATAACTGCCTGTTTATCTTCTTGTTTTTACTTTTTTCTTTTAGTTTTTTTTTCTAGAAAAGATGAAGAAGCCCCCCCTAGCAACTGCTTTTGTAAAAGTAATGGAAAATGCCCAACTAATTCAGTTGTAACGTTGCGTAACGCGCGAGTTGTGGACCCTCGGAACTCGCGGTCAGCGGGCCGCGAAGGTCCAACATGGAAGACGCGCGCGGCCAAAAACATGTTCCGCAGAAAAACATCCAGAACATCGCGTCTGCCCTATAAAAGCACTATATAATTGCCATGTTGGGGGGTTGAGCGCAGAAAGTGAATCTGCTGTTAAGGGGGGGCACGAGCCTACTTTGATTGCGTCAGGTAGAGCAGACCCAGACGCAGACGGAGACCATGATTGTAAACAAACCTGGCTTGGCGGACTGCTTGGATCGGACGTCGCGAGCGCACGCGATGGAGATCATTAAAAATGAGAGGAAGAGGGGGAAAAACAGGGAGCATGGCGTTAATTAATCCACCTGACTATGTTGCGATAAAATGCGGCGCGTTGTTATGAGTGCAGAGCGGTGGATTGTTCTCGGAAGACGGTGGAATTAATTTTGACAGGTTAACATGGTGTAATTTGGAAGATTTGGACGGCTTGAGAGCATCTTCAAAATTTACAAATATATTTCCTTCCCCCAACTGTGTTACATAATATAAAAATGCTTCCTTATTTTAATAAAATTTTGTCAAAGTCTAAAACAACTTTTTTTATGATAAATGATTAATTTCTAGACTTAGCCATTTTCAAAAACAATTTGTCCAAAAATCTTGATATGAGAGAAATTCTCTGAGATTTCGGTCATTCATATTTTTGTATTTTTTAATCCTGCTGAAAGTTTTTTTTTTTTGGTGCCTCCCGAGCAGACGGAAATAACTTGGGAAGGTCAGTTTTTGATATTGTGAGAAGATCGAAATATGTTATTGGGATGATCGGATTAGTTGTTAAAATAACAAAAATCAATAACAAAGATTTGTTCGAAGAATAACTTAAACTGTTATTATGTTGTTATTGCAATAACAAACCAATAACTCAGAAGGAATCATGAAGGAATAACAAGATTTGTTATTTTGTGCGGAGAGGTGGAGCAGTATAATAACAAAAAATGTTATTGAACTGGTATGTCTCCATAACAAAAAAAGTTATTGTTTTGGTTTATTTGTAATTTGCAAATAAACCTGCAGTTGCCATAACTCCTCTGTACTACCCGGGCAGACGGTAATAACAAAATTCATGCCATTTCAATAACAAATTCTGTTAAAATAACAAAAAGTGTTATGGAATCTTCCTGAAAAATCCATTTCTGCATAATGGTTTAATAATGGTTTATGTTATCATAACAAAATTTGTTATTGGTCTGGTATTGGTTGAAAGCCAAAACAACTTTGGAATAACATTTTTTGTTATGGAAGAATAACTCCAACTGTTATTGGGATGATCGGATTAGTTGTTAAAATAACAAAAATAAATAACAAAGATTTGTTCGAAGAATAACTTAAAATGTTATTAGTCTGTTATTACAATAACATTCCAATAACAAAAAAATCATAACGGCGAATAACAAATCTTGTTATAAATAACGTAAAATGTTATTGGCCTAGTATTTTCAAATATCAAAAAATGTTATTCCCAAGTTGTTTCCGTCTGCTCGGGTAGTCAGGGCTGCAGAGTCGGGTACCTCCAAGCGACTTTGAATCCATACTTTGAAGACAACTCCGACTCTGGACGCAGGATATGGCGTCAACGACGACTTCAGCTCTCCAAAAATACCCGACTTCACAGATTCCGACTCCAAGTGAAAGATGCTGAAAATTTGCTGAATCCGATGCAGTCTCCGAGGTCTCACTCCAGCTCGAACTTCAACGTCAACTCCGACTTCCTGGCTCTGTGAAAATAATAACAGTTTTTGTTATTCACACTTCAAAAATTCTCAATAGATAAATCAATTCCGTTAGGGAATATAACAAAATTTAAAAAAAATGAGCTCTCGAAAATTAATTTTATCGAATTAATTTAAGCTTGAAACCCCATTTCATGGTGAAATAAATGACCCCGATGAAATTGGTCAAAATTATTTCATAGTTCTAGCCAATTTTAGTAAAATCCCTTAGGGGGTATATCAAATAATTAAAAAAATCAACTTTCAAAATTTCAACTTTTTAGAATTATTTTAAGCTTAAGGACCCCATTTCATGGCCAAAATAATGACCCCGACGAAATTGGTCAAAATTATCCCATAGTTCTAGCCAATTTTAGCAAAGTCCCTTAGGGGGTATATCAAATAATTAAAAAAAATCAACTTTCAAAATTTCAACTCTTTAGAATAATTTTAGCTTAAGGACCCCATTTCATGGCCAAAATAATGACCCTGACAAAATGGGTCAAAATTATCCCATAGTTCTAACCATTTTAAACAAATTCCTTTAGAGGGTATATCAAATAATTAAAAAAATCAACTTTCAAAATTTCAACTCTTCAGAATAATTTTAGCTTAAGGACCCCATTTCATGGCCAAAATGATGACCTGGACGAAATTGGTCAAAATTATCCCATAGTTCTAATCATTTTAAACAAAGTCCTTTAGGGGGTACACAAATAATTAAAAAAATCAACTTTCAAAATTTCAACTTTTTGGAATAATTTTAGCTTAAGGACCCCATTTCATGGCCAAATAATGACCCCGACGAAATTGGTCAAAATTATCCCATAGTTCTAATCAATTTAGCAAAGTCCCTTAGGGGGTATATCAAATAATTAAAAAAAATCAACTTCCAAAATTTCAACTTTTTAGAATAATTTTAGCTTAAGGACCACGTTTCATGGCCAAAATAATGGCCCCGATGAAATAAGACAAAATTATCCCAAAGATCTAAACATATTTAACAAAAGAAAAAATAATAACAGATTGTGTTATGGACACTTAAAAACTTTTCCATTTGTGCGATTTATGGTAATTTTATTTCTAAGTCAGTATACCGAACGAATAACAAATTTTGTTATTAGGAGAATTTTTGAAATGTATAACATTTCCTCTTATTAGCGTGTTATTAAAAATTTCCAATATAATATCACTTCAATACCAAATTTTGTTATTTTATCAGAAACTGTTATTATTTTTTCTTCTTGAAGTTGAACTTCAGGATAAAATAATAACACTTTTTGTTATTTTAACAGGATTTGTTATTGAAATATTATTAATTTTGTTATTACCGTCTGCCCGGGCTTCGGTATGCCCAAAGAAGCCATTTTGCATCATTAGTTTGTCCATATAATTTTCCATACAAATTTGGCAGCAAATGATGTATGAAAATTCAAAAATCTGTATCTTTTGAAGGAATTTTTTGATCGATTTGGAGTCTTCGGCAAAATTGTAGGTATGGATAAGGACTACACTGAAAAAAATGATACAGGGTAAAATTGTTTTCTGATTTTTTATTTAACTTTTTGTCACTAAAACTTGAATTGCAAAAAAAAACAATATTTTTTTTTTATATGTTCTAGGGGGCATCAAATGCCAACTTTTCAGAAATTTCCAGGTTGTGCAAAAAATCTTTGACCGAGTTTTGAATTTTAAAATCAATACTGATTTTTTTTCAAAAAATCGTAATATTGGTCGCAAAAAATGTTCAACTTCATTTTTCGATGTAAAATCAAATTGACAATTAAAAAAAGTACTTCAGTGCAATTTTGATGAAGTGCAAAGTTTTCAAGTTAAAGTCATTCTTAGGTAACTTTTTTTCGCAGTTTTAAGGTTTTTGCCTTCCTCACCTTACTGAGGAAAGGCTATAAAATCACTCGAAAAATTAACTTATTAATTTGACCTCGTAGACCCACCTTCACGTATACATATCGACTCAGAATCATGTCCTGAGCAAATGTCTGTGTAAATGTGTGTAGGCGGGTTGACAAAAAAAATGTCACTCGATTATCTCCGGACTGGATGAACGAATTTTGACCGTATTAGTCTTATTTGATCCGTCTTGGGGTCCCATAGGTATCTATTTAAAATCAGCAAGTTTAATTAAGGAGTTACATACATGTAAATTGGCTAAAATGTCAGAGGTTGATCTGAGCAGAAATTTCAACTTTTTTAAATCTGTTTTCAGGGTATTAAAATATACATTTTCATCTATTAACAAACAAAATATGAAGATATTTGAAAGTACCATTGCCGAGATATAGCCATTTTAAGATAGCAATTCCAAAAAACGGGTGCCGCGATATCTCAACACTGCGTTGACCAAATCGGCTCAAAATTTTGGTGAAGACTCACTAAACGGGTCCCGTGTGCATGACGAAAGCCGATTCTCAAAAAGTTTGTTTAAAAAAAAGATAAAAATATTTTTCTGTTTTTCATATAATAAATCAACTGTTTTTGATTATTGTAATTTTTCAAAAACCTAAATTTCAAAATCGGGCTTCGTCATGTACACGGGATATATCTTGAGAGTCCTCACTCCAAATTTCAGCCAATTTGGTCCATCGCGTTTCGAGATATCGTGGCACCCGCAAATCAACTCGGTGTTTTGAGAAAAACGCTCACAAAGTTTGACGGTTCGCTTTGCGCATAGCAAAACTTTAAACTTAAATCGTCTTCGACTCACTTAAATCATTAAATTTCTTTATGAAACTTTTAGGAGTGATTGGAAATTATCTTTTGAAAGAATTTAATCAATAATCGGAAAAATGAATTTTTGAGATTTTTACATGTATAAAACCCCTTAAGTACTTAAAAAGTAATGCTAAAGAAACGATTTAACGTATGTCCGGTAGATTTTAAAAAGGGTACCATGTTATACATTTTCAGAAAGGTATTGAAAAGACCTTTCCAATGAGCCCAAAACATCGAAGATCTGACAATCCTATCAAAAGTTATTAGCACTTAAGTCTTATTTATACACTTTTTGGAGGCCGGATCTCAGATATTTCGATGAAAATGATGTCCTTATCCCTAATGCGACGCGTCGTTAGTTAGATATTTGAAATACCTTTCAAATGAGCCTAAAACATCGATGATCTGGCAACCCTATCAAAAGTTACTAGCACTTAAGTTAATTATTAATTATTTCTAGAATCCCAATGACGGAGGATTAATTGGGTAATAACTTATTTTTGATAAGATTTTTAACAAAAAAAAATCTTCCCGTTTCTAGAATTTCCAAGAAAAACTAGGTAAGAAATCATAAAAAAAGACCTAATATAAAAAGTAGTCGGAGTCAATCCAATTCCCACCGACCGGCAGCGAAATTATGTGAAAGTATAATTTGTATCAGATATGCTGATACAATTTATAATAGTCTAAGAAATATATATTGTAAAAGGTTTGACGTAGGACTATGTTTTTTTTTTTTTAAATGCTTTTAGAAAAAAAATATTTTTGTACGCGAAAATTAGGGCTTTTGATGAATCTTGCTAAACTTAAACACAATCGTTATGTAATTAATCGCCTACATATATATTTTGTGTAGCTTGATAAGCAAAAAAAAACATTATTTCAGCTCATTTTCCCACGAGAACTTTCTCCCACTTATCGGAAACTTTTCAAAACATCTCCATCGAATAAATTCAGCCTCGTTTCGGCCCCTTAACTTTTTGAAATCCTTAAAAAACGAAGTCCTGTTCCCAAGCACCAATAACACTAATTTCCAAGTGTAATATTTCCTCGTTCTGGTCATAACTTCCAACCATTTCTCCGCCACACTATCAAGATCTTTCGTGTTTTTTTTTTCTTTCTTTCATTTTTGAGTGACGCTGACGCAAGACTCGTCCACCAAAAAAAGGACCTGCCGTCACGGAAACTTCGGAGGAGGCGTTTCCGGGTGCAATATATGGTCATTGTGCCCCTTCAAAATGTGATCGAATCTGCCCTGCATCATAAAATAGAGAGAAAAAAAGAGAAGTTGGGAAGTGAGTTATTGGCCATTTTCGGGTTCCACCCGCCAACTGAGCAACAAGCCAAAGAAAAAAGGTGAAATTTATTATCACTTAATTTGGGGGCCTTAATTTGCAGTAGGCGGCGATGAAAGTCGGAAATGCACTTGCTGCTTCTAGTTTTTTTTTTTTTTCATCTAGTCGGGGTGGGTTTTTTATGAGCAATTTATTAATTTTCTACGGTTTCCAATCTTTTGGTTTGGCGGACGGCGGCGAGAAGAACAGGTAATTAAGGGGAAATAAACAAGTGTTGGCCGTTAAATTCTGAGTTTTGGGGTTGGCTTCCGCTGAAATTTTGGGAGGAAAAGAAGAAGAAGCTTAGAACGGAGTAGGCACTGATGAGGTAGCCTGCACACGCTGGAACAGGTGCCTGCTTGGATTTATGTGCTTTTCATCAGCCCCGGGCAGGCTGACAGGAAGGAGGGCCTGGAAAGTGATGCAATCTGTCATGGCTTGCTATGCTCGCGCGGACCCTTAATGCACTCTTCAATTTAAATTGAATTATGACACGTTTTGGACGTTCTCGAAAATGACTTCCTTTTTAGTTTTTTAGGCGCACCGGAAAATGATGAGGCTCTAATGTGGTCATAATACAGGAAATTAAAGTTTTTTTTTTGGGTTGAATAGAAACCGATGTTAATTGGGACATTTTCAAATGCATTATGTTCTAAAGTAGGTAATTCAATGGTTTTGTGTTAACTGCCACCTGATATGGTTCAGCTTAACTGAAAACGACCATAAATTTCAACAAAAGAGCTCAATTTCATAATAGCGAATGCTACCATAGAAAGAAACATTTTTGAATGAAAATTTGATGCCCACCAAAACTATTTACAAAAAAAGTCGACTCGAAATCAGGGGTTAAAGTCATTTTCACGGTTAGAGTCTGAAGTCAGAAGTCAGGAGTCAGGAGTCAGGAGTCAGGAGTCAGGAGTCAGGAGTCAGGAGTCAGGAGTCAGGAGTCAGGAGTCAGGAGTCAGGAGTCAGGAGTCAGGAGTCAGGAGTCAGGAGTCAGGAGTCAGGAGTCAGGAGTCAGGAGTCAGGAGCCAGGAGTCAGGAGTCAGGAGTCAGGAGTCAGGAGTCAGGAGCCAGGAGTCAGAACCCAGAATCACGTTCAGAATCCAGAATTTTGTTTAATTTCCTACAGCTACGTACTATTTTTTTCATAGACTAAGTAAAGAGATGATTTATCTGTTAGCATTTTCTCTATCATTAACGCAACTCTTTCGGTTAACCCTCATGACTAATTGCACCGTAATGGGTCGGCGCAACTTTTATCATCCAACTTGGCTCGTTATTTTTAGCCGGACGTTACCACCACCTGGGCACACTTGAGTGACTTATGAACCCGACTAACAGGTCTCATTTCTCTTCGTGGGCCCACGTTACGCTTTATTGACTTTCACCCCAAGTTCTCGGTTTTTTTTCCATCTTCAAGTTAAGGCCTAACGTTTTTATTTGTACACTTTAATTTTTCAAGCGCAGCGTAAAAAAAGGGCGCCAGAACTAATTAACACACCATCAAATCACATTTCCTGTGGTCAATGCTGGTGTGTAAATTTCTAGTTAATTTATGCAAGTGTAACTAACCATCATCGTCGTCTTTGGAGGTGCCATTTTTTTCGCACTTTTTTTCTGTGAGGGTGCGTTACTGGTCAGAAGCGCTTTACGGGAGACCATTGACCGGTTCGACATTTTGAAGAAGTTCCGGCAGGTTAGGGTAAGAAATCCAGATTTCTCAACAAAAAATTATTACAGATTGATATTTTAAAAATTTGTAACATTCAATCCCTGAAATTCTTAAAATTCTTAAAATTCATTAAATTCTTAAAATTCATTAAATTCTTAAAATTCTTAAAATTCCTAAAATTCTTAAAATTCTTAAAATTCTTAAAATTCTTAAAATTCTTAAAATTCTTAAAATTCTTAAAATTCTTAAAATTCTTAAAATTCTTAAAATTCTTAAAATTCTTAAAATTCTTAAAATTCTTAAAATTCTTAAAATTCTTAAAATTCTTAAAATTCTTAAAATTCTTAAAATTCTTAAAATTCTTAAAATACTTAAAATTCTTAAAATTCTTAAAATTCTTCAAATTCTTAAAATTCTTAAAATTCTTAAAATTCTTAAAATTCTTAAAATTCTTAAAATTCTTAAAATTCTTATAAATTCTTAAAATTCTTAAAATTCTTAAAATTCTTAAAATTCTTAAAATTCTTAAAATTCTTAAAATTCTTAAATTTCTTAAAATTCTTAAAATTCTTAAAATTCTTAAACTTCTTAAAATTCTTAAAATTCTTAAAATTCTTAAAATTCTTAAATTCTTAAAATTCTTAAAATTCTTAAAATTCTTAAAATTCTTAAAATTCTTAAAATTCTTAAAATTCTTAAAATTCTTAAAATTCTTAAAATTCTTAAAATTCTTAAAATTCTTAAAATTCTTAAAATTCTTAAAATTCTTAAATTCTTAAAATTCTTAAAATTCTTAAAATTCTTAAAATTCTTAAATTCTTAAAATTCTTAAAATTCTTAAAATTCTTAAAATTCTTAAAATTCTTAAAATTCTTAAAATTCTTAAAATTCTTAAAATTCTTAAAATTCTTAAAATTCTTAAAATTCTTAAAATTCTTAAAATTCTTAAAATTCTTAAAATTCTTAAAATTCTTAAAATTCTTAAAATTCTTAAAATTCTTAAAATTCTTAAAATTCTTAAAATTCTTAAAATTCTTAAAATTCTTAAAATTCTTAAAATTCTTAAAATTCTTAAAATTCTTAAAATTCTTAAAATTCTTAAAATTCTTAAAATTCTTAAAATTCTTAAAATTCTTAAAATTCTTAAAATTCTTAAAATTCTTAAAATTCTTAAAATTCTTAAAATTCTTAAAATTCTTAAAATTCTTAAATTCTTAAAATTCTTAAAATTCTTAAAATTCTTAAAATTCTTAAAATTCTTAAAATTCTTAAAATTCTTAAAATTCTTAAAATTCTTAAAATTCTTAAAATTCTTAAAATTCTTAAAATTCTTAAAATTCTTAAAATTCTTAAAATTCTTAAAATTCTTAAAATTCTTAAAATTCTTAAAATTCTTAAAATTCTTAAAATTCTTAAAATTCTTAAAATTCTTAAATTCTTAAAATTCTTAAAATTCTTAAAATTCTTAAAATTCTTAAAATTCTTAAAATTCTTAAAATTCTTAAAATTCTTAAAATTCTTAAAATTCTTAAAATTCTTAAAATTCTTAAAATTCTTAAAATTCTTAAAATTCTTAAAATTCTTAAAATTCTTAAAATTCTTAAAATTCTTAAAATTCTTAAAATTCTTAAAATTCTTAAAATTCTTAAAATTCTTAAAATTCTTAAATTCTTAAAATTCTTAAAATTCTTAAAATTCTTAAAATTCTTAAAATTCTTAAAATTCTTAAAATTCTTAAATTCTTAAAATTCTTAAAATTCTTAAATTCTTAAAATTCTTAAAATTCTTAAAATTCTTAAAATTCTTAAAATTCTTAAAATTCTTAAAATTCTTAAATTCTTAAAATTCTTAAAATTCTTAAAATTCTTAAAATTCTTAAAATTCTTAAAATTCTTAAAATTCTTAAAATTCTTAAAATTCTTAAAATTCTTAAAATTCTTAAAATTCTTAAAATTCTTAAAATTCTTAAAATTCTTAAAATTCTTAAAATTCTTAAAATTCTTAAAATTCTTAAAATTCTTAAAATTCTTAAAATTCTTAAAATTCTTAAAATTCTTAAAATTCTTAAAATTCTTAAAATTCTTAAAATTCTTAAAATTCTTAAAATTCTTAAAATTCTTAAATTCTTAAAATTCTTAAAATTCTTAAAATTCTTAAAATTCTTAAAATTCTTAAAATTCTTAAAATTCTTAAAATTCTTAAAATTCTTAAAATTCTTAAAATTCTTAAAATTCTTAAAATTCTTAAAATTCTTAAATTTCTTAAAATTCTTAAAATTCTTAAAAATTTTTAAATTCTTAAAATTCTTAAAATTCTTAAAATTCTTAAAATTCTTAAAATTCTTAAAATTCTTAAAATTCTTAAAACTCATAAAATTCATAAAATTCTTAAAATTCTTAAAATTCTTAAAATTCTTAAAATTCTTAAAATTCTTAAAATTCTTAAAATTCTTAAAATTCTTAAAATTCTTAAAATTCTTAAAATTCTTAAAATTCTTAAAATTCTTAAAATTCTTAAAATTCTTAAAATTCTTAAAATTCTTAAAATTCTTAAAATTCTTAAAATTCTTAAAATTCTTAAAATTCTTAAAATTCTTAAAATTCTTAAAATTCTTAAAATTATTAAAATTCTTAAAATTCTTAAAATTCTTAAAATTCTTAAAATTATAAAAATCCTTAAAATTCATAAAATTCTTAAAATTCTTAAAATTCTTAAAATTCTTAAAATTCTTAAAATTCTTAAAATTCTTAAAATTCTTAAAATTCTTAAAATTCTTAAAATTCTTAAAATTCTTAAAATTCTTAAAATTCTTAAAATTCTTAAAATTCTTCAAATTTTTAAAATTCTTAAAATTCTTAAAATTCTTAAAATTCTTAAAATTCTTAAAATTCTTAAAATTCTTAAAATTCTTAAAATTCTTAAAATTCTTAAAATTCTTAAAATTCTAAAAATTCTTAAAATTCTTAAAATTCTTAAAATTCTTAAAATACTTAAAATTCTTAAAATTCTTAAAATTCTTAAAATTCTTAAAATTCTTAAAATTCTTAAAATTCTTAAAATTCTTAAAATTCTTAAAATTCTTAAAATTCTTAAAATTCTTAAAATTCTTAAAATTCTTAAAATTCTTAAAATTCTTAAAATTCTTAAAATTCTTAAAATTCTTAAAATTCTTAAAATTCTTAAAATTCTTAAAATTCTTAAAATTCTTAAAATTCTTAAAATTCTTAAAATTCTTAAAATTCTTAAAATTCTTAAATTTCTTAAAATTCTTAAAATTCTTAAAATTCTTAAAATTCTTAAAATTCTTAAAATTCTTAAAATTTATAAAATTCTTAAAATTCTTAAAATTCTTAAAATTCTTAAAATTCTTAAATTTCTTAAAATTCTTAAATTTCTTAAAATTCTTAAAATTCTTAAAAATTTTTAAATTCTTTAAATTCTTAAAATTCTTAAAATTCTTAAAACTCATAAAATTCATAAAATTCTTAAAATTCTTAAAATTCTTCAAATTCTTAAAATTCTTAAAATTCTTAAAATTCTTAAAATTCTTAAAATTCTTAAAATTCTTAAAATTCTTGAAATTCTTAAAATTCTTAAAATTCTTAAAATTCTTAAAATTCTTAAAATTCTTAAAATTCTTAAAATTCTTAAAATTCTTAAAATTCTTAAAATTCTTAAAATTCTTAAAATTCTTAAAATTCTTAAAATTCTTAAAATTCTTAAAATTCTTAAAATTCTTAAAATTCTTAAAATTCTTAAAATTCTTAAAATTCTTAAAATTCTTAAAATTCTTAAAATTCTTAAAATTCTTAAAATTCTTAAAATTCTTAAAATTCTTAAAATTCTTAAAATTCTTAAAATTCTTAAAATTCTTAAAATTCTTAAAATTCTTAAAATTCTTAAAATTCCTAAAATTCCTAAAATTCTTAAAATTCTTAAAATTCTTAAAATTCTTAAAATTCCTAAAATTCTTAAAATTCTTAAAATTCTTAAAATTCTTAAAATTCTTAAAATTCCTAAAATTCTTAAAATTCTTAAAATTCTTAAAATTCTTTAAATTCTTAAAATTCTTAAAATTCTTAAAATTCTTAAAATTCTTAAAATTCTTAAAATTCTTAAAATTCTTAAAATTCTTAAAATTCTTAAAATTCTTAAAATTCTTAAAATTCTTAAAATTCTTAAAATTCTTAAAATTCTCAAAATTCTTAAAATTCTTAAAATTCTTAAAATTCTTAAAATTCTTAAAATTCTTTAAATTCTTTAAATTCTTTAAATTCTTTAAATTCTTTAAATTCTTTAAATTCTTTAAATTCTTAAAATTCTTAAAATTCTTAAAATTCTTAAAATTCTTAAAATTCTTAAAATTCTTAAAATTCTTAAAATTCTTAAAATTCTTAAAATTCTTAAAATTCCTAAAATTCTTAAGATTCTTAAAATTCTTAAAATTCCTAAAATTCTTAAAATTCTTAAATTTTTTAAAAATTAAAAATTAAATTCTAAGATGTTTAAGTGATTTCAAAATAAGAAAATTTCAATTTTGACGTTTCGGCTTCCTTCAACATCCTCTTCAGGGGCAACTTTAGGTCAGATTTTTTTCCCGCGAGTCGTATCACAATTTTCCCAGCCTACTACGATGCGTTCCACCGCACAAAAGATGCATTTAAAAAGCGATAAACCACACCATCGGTTTTGCACAAAGTTTTTTTTTCCTTACAAAAGGAAGAGAGAGGGAGGGATGGGGGGTCCATTCCACAAGCCTTCTGGTTCTTTCCTGCGGGCTCCGAAGCTCACTTACCACTGCGCTAATGGGTTCTGAACTTTCCGCCATCGCCATCGCCGCCGGCAAAACTCAAAGTTCTACCCCGAAGATATTCTGGCCATTGTAAAACTTCCCGCGCATGACTTACTCTTTACGAGTAAAGTGAATAAGTGTTTTGGTGGACGGTGAGGGGGGGGGGGAAGGGGTCTGTTCGCTCTTCGCAAATATGAAATGCAATTAGGCTCGAGCTTGTAGCGTTTCTTGACCCCTCCCCCCTTCTCCTATGAGGTATCTTCTATACACTTTGACCCCCCCCCCTCCCTCCATTCCCGACTTCCTTAAGAGTTATGAGATGTGGCTATATTGTGGTTTATGGTTCAACTCCGTTCAGCAGCAGCAGCAAAAAAAAACGGGGGTCGATAGCGTGCGATCGTCATTAGTGCTGCCTGAAAAGAGCGCCCGCACCTCAAGAGTCCGAGGGGTCCACCTGTAAGTCTGTAAGTGCGAGGAGCCAGCTCTAATTAGACCCCACCACCGCGGCGCACTGACCACGGACCACGGAATGATCTTGTTATAAATTCCGGCTCGGCCCCCCACATCTCCCTTCCCCTGCAAGGCAGAAGCCGTTTTTCCTCTTTCAAGAAATTGCAAAGTAACGACTTTGAGCAGCACTTTTCTTTTTCGATAAATGGCTCGGAAGGGGGAGGGGTAGGGGTGGGGGCATGTTGGGACGAAGAAATTAATTAATTATCGCAATTATTATTTATATATCGAGTTCGGGACGCGTGTGGGGTGTAGTTAAGGTGCCCTCACGTGCACGATTTCGATTTTAAATTCGTTTTATTGTTTTTATTGCGGATAAAAGGGGGAAGCTTTGATGAAATCTAGCTGTTCTTGTTTCGAACTATATCTAGAATTTGATAAATTCGGTTTGAATTATTTATTAGGAAACATTAGTCGCTTACGTCATTTAATATAAAAAAAATGTTACAAGATGTAGTCCTACGTCAACCGTGGGTTTTGGAATTGGCCGATTACGACAAGGCCATCAAGAAAAATTAAGTTTCTACACAGAAAAAAAAATTATGGTAAAATTTCATCTAAAAAGGGGTACATCTTTTATGTCAGAAAAAATGTGTAATTTTACCTCTGAAAATGTATAATTATACCACTATTCTGGTGTAATGTCGCTTTTTCAGTCTAAATTGAGGTAAAATTACATCATTCCAAAATTACAGCTTCCAAATTTACATTATTTTTTACTGTGAAACTAAATTCAAATTTGCGTTGGTCATTCGTTGCAGTTTCTTGTTGTTCGACACAAATATCGCTTTTAAAATTACACTAGACTTTTCTTGAACTTGAATACTGGAATCAAACAAACCCCCCTAAAAACTGTTGAAATTTTCATTAATGCCAAATTACAAAAAAATACAAATTGTGGTTTCAACATCAGAATGAAATAAAAGTTTTTACAAATTCGTTTCAAACCCATTCAGTTGTTAAGCAATCATGAGTTTTAAAAATTCCAAGCATTGAAGAAACATTTTTATTTTCGCTACACAAAAAAAAACTTTTTGATGCACTGTAATAAAGATTTTTACAAAAATTCTAAATACTTTTAAACAAGTCCAAACATGCTAAATATTATCAGGAAGTTTTTTTTTTTAATTTGGTTCTGCATTTTTTTTTTTTTTTTTTTGTAAATTTGTATAAAAATTAGCTTTAAAGTTGTGCTTAAATTTATAAAAAAATGCTCACGAGCAAGTTCTACAGAATAGAATTTTGACTTTTCATTTTATTTTTTCATTTGTATGAAACTTCGTCAATCGATTCCTTATGTCTAAATAAGTCATTTTGCATCGTTATTTTCTTTTCATACAAGTTTTCATATAAATTTAAGGTGAAGCCGTTGATCATTTTGAGCATGAGCATGAGCAGAGCATGAGCATGGTTGACTGCCAATGAGCTGCTACTCCGTTATTGACGGATCAGCTGAAGTTACACAATGAACCAACAGATGATTAGTGGGAGCTAATCATCCTCACTGTATAACCCCTGAAGATCTCTGCTTCAAGTCAATACCGGCGCCCCCCCAAGGAGATGCAGTTCAACAAAGGTAGGAATGTTAGTCCGATAGTTGAAGTTGCAGACTCATCAGACACAGAGTTTGTCGCTCTATACCTGTTGACACCGCATGAGACCGTTGAATCCACAGCATCTCCTTCAAGCATCACGGGAAGTGGGGGAATTGTGTTAGTAGGGGAAGGAAAGGGAAGGTCAGGATTCATCTTGGTAGATGATATGACCAGAAAGTGAAACATAATCGTTGCCTTCCGAGCTACGACGCTATAAGAAGGACTTTTCACATCTTACCGCCGGCGTGCCATCCGAGCAACGATGCTATGGGAAGGACTTTCAAAATTAAATGTTATTGTATTTATCGATATATTCGGCGACGTGCAATTTTAAATAGATCAGGGAAACATAATCGTTGCCTTCCGAGCTACGACGCTATGAGAAGGACTTATCAATTCCTCAATCGCGATTTTTCACATCTACCGCCGTCGTGCCATCCGAGCAACGATGCTATGGGAAGGACTTTCAAAATTAAATGTTATTGTATTTATCGATTTATTCGGCGACGTGCAATTTTAAATAGATCAGGGAAACATAATCGTTGCCTTCCGAGCTACGACGCTATGAGAAGGACTTATCAATTCCTCAATCGCGATTTTTCACATCTACCGCCGTCGTGCCATCCGAGCAACGATGCTATGGGAAGGACTTTCAAAATTAAATGTTATTGTATTTATCGATTTATTCGGCGACGTGCAATTTTAAATAGATCAGGGAAACATAATCGTTGCCTTCCGAGCTACGACGCTATGAGAAGGACTTATCAATTCCTCAATCGCGATTTTTCACTTCTACCGCCGTCGTGCCATCCGAGCAACGATGCTATGGGAAGGGCTTCCAAAACTAAATGAAAGTGAATATACACACGACGACGTGAATCCCTTTTTCAATGAAATCCAGAAATCTCCACCACTTTCTCGCGGATCCTCGCGCGCGACGTCACTCACCGATCCCCCCGACGAACACCACACGACTGATGGCCCAACTTCCAAGGCCTTGACGCGAACTTCTTTTCAATGATTCCAGAATCTTCCACCACTTTCTCGCGGATTCTCGCGCGCGACGTCACTCACCGATCCCCCCGACGAACACCACACGACTCTTTAAGGTGAAGCCGTTGATCATTTTCGAAGAAAATTAATCATCACTATAAAGTATTCTGTATTAAATTCAATTTAACGAATTTCAGCACCAAAAGGAATCAGCATGTGTCGGTTGTTGTCTTCTTGAAGCCACTGAAAGAATTTTGGATCTAAATCAAATGTGCTTCAAAATGTATATATTTTTGTGGCACAGTCATTGACGTCCTAGTTGGCAATCATTGATTAATGACGATTTCCATAACTTCACAAGGAATGGGATAATCGTTACCAAAAGGAATCAGCATGTGCAGGGCACTATTATAGACAACTTGTTGAAGGAATTTTGTCAAAATATTGAAAGCGACACAAAAATTATGTCTTTGAACGAAAAATCATGACAATGATGGAAGTCTTCACGTTAAGGGCTGTCCATAGAAAAGTATTATGAAAACATAAAAAAAAATTCCGGTACCCGACCCTCTCCGATTTCAATGAAGCTTTTTAGACATGTTATCCTAGGCCTTATATAAGCAATTTTTGGGACATTTGAGGAGGGCGTAAGGGTTTAAAATATTTTTGTATTTTGTAAATTAAATATTGCTGTATCTCTAAGCCGTTACATCGTATCCAAAAAGTGGTAAAAGACACTTGTAGAAAATAAGACAAGCTTTTGAAAAAAAAAAAAAAAAAAAAAAACACTGAAAGAAAAATACACGGCAAATCTATGAGATTTTTAATTTTTTAAGTTTGAAAGTTAAATTTAAAGGTGATGTCACGATTTTTTTTCGCTCAACATTTTTGTGAAAATAGTCTAAACTGTGACAAAAAGACTCCGAAAAATGCAGGATGGCATGTCTCTCCTAAAAAAATACAAAAATCATTTACTAAACTGTTTTCATGAAAAGTGGTCTTAACGTCAAAATTTGGACAGAGGACAATGGTCAATATAGAGACTTTTATTTAAAATTGACTGGGAAATCGATTCCCACTATCGGTTTTTGAAAAATTTGACGTTTAAACCACTTAAAAAAAACAGTTTTAGAAAATGAAAAAAAAAATCGTGACATCACCTCAAAATTTAACTTTTAAACTTAAAAATTGAAAAAATCTCATAGAATTAGCGTGTATTTTTCTTTCAGTGTTATTTTTTTCAAAAAACTCGTCTTATTTCCTACAAGTTTGTCTTTGACCACTTTTTGATACGATGTAACGGCTTAGAGATACATCAATATTTAATTTACAAAATACAAAAAATATTTTAAACCCTTACGCCCTTCTCAAATGTCATTTCGAGTGCAACTGGTTCTATATACACAAAAATGGCTTATATGGCCTAGGATAACATGTCTAAAAAGTTTCATTAAAATCGGAGAGGGTCGGGTACAAAAGTACCAGAAAAATTCCTGATTTGAGCTGAAATTGTTCTATTTAGAAAAAGAACTGTTACACCAATTAAAAAAAAATATCACAGAAAAATAGTGTGCGAAAATGCACACAAAAAATCTAAAATTCATCCAGTATAAAAATATTGTCAGATATTTGAAATCACGACTAACATTTCAATAGGGATAAATATTAAGATTTAAGCACCTTTGAAATGTAAGTCGAGATTTTTGAAAACTGCTAATATTTTTTTCAAGGAGTCTAGAAAAATTCACAAAAGGTTCTACCCGGGCAGACTGTAATAACAAAATTCATGCCATTTCAATAACAAATAATGTTAAAATAACAAAAAGTGTTATGGAATATTCTTGCTAAATCCATTTTTGCATAAGAGTTTAATAACAGTTTATGTTATCATAACAAAATTTGTTATTGTTCTGATATTGGTCGAAAGCCAAAACAACTTTGGAATAACATTTTTTGTTATGGAAGAATAACTGCTACTGTTATTGGGATGATCGGATTAGTTGTTAAAATAACAAAAAAATAATAACAAAGATTTGTTCGAAGAATAACTTAAAATGTTATTAGTCTGTTATTACAATAACAATAAATATAAATCCAATAACAAAACAATCATAACGACGAATAACAAATCTTGTTATAAATAACATAAAATGTTATTGGCCTAGTATTTTCAAATATCAAAAAATGTTATTCCCAAGTTATTTCCGTCTGCTCGGGTATTTTCAAGATTGAAATTGATCAATGGTTTCCAAGATATCATCGATTGAAAATTGAGAGTCAATGGGACAAGGAAACAGGAATGGACACTACTTTGAAAATTTGAAAAAGAAAATTTATTAATTTAACGGAGCACTTATCAAGATTTCGCAAAGTTTTTTTTTAATTTTGAATTCAATTTCACATTTTTTTCCAAAAAATCATAATTTGACAAAAAACAAAACGTCCGTCATAGTTGAGCGATTTTTTTTTGTGAAAAACTATTTAAGCAAATGGGTCAATGTGGCAGCGCGTGGCCGAATGGTTACGCTGTCCGCTTTGTAAGCGGATGATTCTGGGTTCGATTCCCATCTGCTGCAACCTTCCATCGGATGAGGAAGTAAAATGTCGGTCCCGGCCTTGGTTGTTAGGCCGTTAAGTCATTCCAGGTGTAGGAGTCGTCTCCATGCCATAAGTACAAACAACACACCAAACCAAGCCTACTCCGGTGGAATCGCTGGCGGCGGTTGGACTCACAATCCAAAGGTCGTCAGTTCAAACACTGGGGTGGAAGGTTCCTTGGAGTAAAAGAGGTTTGGGTGCTCTCCCCATTCAAGCCTTCGGACTCCTAGGTTCGAGCAGAAACATGCAATAGAGACCACAAAAGACCCGGGGGTCGTTAATGTGGATGGTTTGATTGGGTCAATTCATTTTAGAGTGCAGCTATTTTTTTCAGGATAGCCCTAACCATAACCTTCAACTTGCCGAAGACACCAAATCGATCAGAAAATCCTTTCTCGAGATTTTCGAATGGAGACTTGTATGAAGAAACTAACGATGCAAAAAGGCTTATTTGGACACAAGGAATCTTAAGGACAAAGTATCATAAAAATTAAATTACAAAAAACATGATTGTTTTGTGCGAAATTCTAGAGAACTGCTCCCATAAAATTTGTCTAAAATTTGGTTATTTTTTTTTAAATAAAACTATATCAATTTCTTTTTATGTTTGAAAAACATTTGAACAATAAAAACAAAAATTACGAGTATTGGTCCACTTTTTTTACAATTTAGACCTTTTGTAAACTTTCAACCTTTTGATGTTCGGCCTTTTGTTTTGTTTAATCCATAACACTTTTTTGCCCTTCTTTGGATGTCCCAACACTTTTGATGAGTCTTAGCACCCCACGTCGCAAAAGAGTGGGAGTTTTGATTATCTTATCGGCGTTAATAGTTATTGTTCCGCGCAGTTCATACACGTTTATTTTGTAAACAAATCAACAATATAATCGTGCATTTTTTTTAGGCTGCATAAGAAGGTAGTGGTGAAGCGCCATTATCATCATTATCAAATCAAAACAATAGCAATAAACTCAACAGAACGCTCGTTGTTTTGCCAAATATTTGTCTGATGAATAATCGCAAAAAAACGTAAACATAAACAAAGCAGGCTAATTCTTGAGTTCTACGTGTATTGGTGCAATCCATTACCGTTGGTGCGTCGTAATTTTTCCTCACCGCGTAGGCGTCGCCTACTTTTATTCTACTTTCTCAAGGCCATCATCTCTTCCCGACGGGGGTGGAAAAATTTCGTGGAAAATTTTTCAATTATCCCTACGCCTGATCCCACTCGAGTTTGCTGCGAGGCATCCACGAGTTGACAAGTGACGCTGCGATGTAAACAAAGAGCGAGAGAGCGCGAGAGAGAGTCGCAAATTGCGCGCTTTTATAGCTTACACGAGCGCGCCAACTTGTGCACAATACACTCTTGCGGAAACTCGATCGGACTGGTTCTGGCAACATTGTAACGTGGTCGCCGCCGCCGACTTGGATTTGCGAATGCAAAAGGCTCGAGGCCACGTGTCGGAAGCAAACACTTTGCGAATACGTTTTTTTTTTGTTGTTTGTTTACACTTTGGAATTCAAGGACTCGCGTTGCACCTTAAGTTTCCACGGGCGATAATCGTGAAAAAAATGTGATAATTCAAGCGAAAAGTTCGCACTTGTCGAATCTTATCGTTGACGTTTCGAATTATCGCGCTCGGATCATCATCGCCAAGTCGCAAGTGTGGGAAATTACGCCGATTTTGAAAGAAATCTGAAGTAAATTACGCTAAAAAATGCAATTCTCATGAAAATTCCCAATCGTAAAGAGTCACGGCCGTTTAAAGCTTATCGCGTTTGTTTGCGATAACTCCCGAATTTTTTACGCCTTCGCCGAATAAAACAAAACAAAAAGCCAGACGCCATTACTTTAGCACGCACTCACACACACCCTCACGGAGCATTGTTTTGTTGTTATCCAAGGTCACGAATGGCGCCATCGCGGCAGTTGGCCGAAAATCTCCGACGCAACGCCTACTCGGCTGTGTTTACGTTGAAGATTTTCGCGAGTTTCGGGGCAGTGTTGCCAGAAGTTGATTTTTTCTAATTTTTTTTAACTTTCTACCTTTCCTGTTTCAAATCAATGCGTACGGCCTAATCGGAAATCTTTATTAGTTTGTTTACATTCGCTGCCACCTGTTTGACAAAACGGGTACTAGAAAGCCCTTATCACCACGGTAAGCCACTCTCTCTCTAGTTACGACCATTTCGCAAGACCTGTAACGCGATCCCGCACCACACCTTTGATCCATGGGCATATTTGCAACAACGAAAAAAAAACACAAAAAAAATGCAAACTCGCCCTATTACCAAGGGCCGGGTGTTGCCAGTTGGCTGGGCTGGAAATGGCGAAACCGAGATTAATGGCCGCCTGATAAGGAGGGAGACCCGCGGCCCAGCAGGGTGGCCTGGCCTGGCTTGGCCCGGCAGCAGCACCCATGTGAATGGGGGAATCGATAGCACACCGGTTTGGCGGAGTAACCCTTGGGTTATCGTGACGAAAATAGAAAAAATAAATGTTTTTTTTATTTTTGTTAGTTTTGGCGAATAGACGTAGTCCTACGTCAATGAAAAAAATAATTTGAGATTAAAATTCAATACTTGATCTCAATTCATAACTTTTGATGTTTCTTCAATTTAAAGATTTTTTTTTTAAACGTTTAGGTTTAGTCCTACGTCAAGAAAAATGATAACTATAAAATCTAAATGCGGATGATTTTTTTATTTGTATATCAAATATACGGGACTGGCATGGACCAAGTCTAATAAAGACTTAAAGTTATCGTATTTTGCCTTTATTTTGATGAAAAAATTGAAAATTTCTTCCCTGTTCTTTAAAAAAATATTCCATTTTTTTTGTTTCTTTGATTAAGTCGTAGCCCTACGTCAAATAAAAAATTATGGCCAATCTATTTTATTACTAGATTTGATGTGCATTATTTTTAGTCTATTTTTACTCAAGAAATTTTTTTTATTTATTTGATTCTCCAGTTTTGTCGCAGTTCTACGTCAACAATTAAAAAAAACAAAACAATTTTGCTTTCAATTTTGAGATTTCATTTTTTTTTCTAACGTTAAGGTTTAGTTCTACGTCAAGAAAAATGAAAAGTATTACACATTCATGAATGAACTTTTTTTTGTAAATTAGTTACAATCCCAATGCGAATATTTTTTTTCAAATTGTCCAACAAATGTACTGGACTGACATGAATCAAGTCTAATAAAAAGTATACTTTTCCATAATTTCGCAGCCGGCCTACGGATATCGGTTTGGTAACACAAGCACCAAGTATTTTTCTAACGTCATTTAAAAAAAGTATATGGAAAAAAATGAAATCTGTAGATTTTTATTTAAATTCTGTCAAAATTACTTTTTGAAATAGATAGAAGATTAGTTTATGCGTTGTTCTACGTTAATGATATTTACCATTATTTTGATGAACAATTTTAATTTTATTTCTCTGTTTTTTTTTTCAATATATTTTTATTCGATTTTTTGTGCTTTCTTTGATTAATTCGCAGCCCTACATTAAAAAAAAATATGTCCAACACATTTTCTTAACTATATTTGACATGCATTATTTTCAGTTTTTTGATCTAAATTAAAGATTTTTTTCTTCAATTTTGTCGTAGTTCTACGTCAACAACCTAATAAAAATATTTTTGCTAAGAGAGCTGCATTTTTTTTCCAAATCAAGTCGTATTTTCTCTCACAACTTTTTTTTATTTACTAATGTAATGTCGCAAACCTACGTTACAATTGTCATTTGCCATGAAATAAACGTTGCAATTTGTCATTCTTGTTTAGTTTTCAACATTAAGAGATTTATAAAATCAGTCGTAATTCCCTAAAAAATGCATTTTGAAGCTTTGTTTTTTTGCCATGTAGTCCTACGTCATTATTTTGCTAGTTTGAATGTATGAAATTCTGTATTTTGGGGGAAGGGATTTCCTGATCGGGTTGGTGTCTTCGGCAAAGTTGTAGGTTAATTTTAAGTTTTTTATATGTGCCGCTTAAAAATACACACTAGAGCTATAGTGCATGATCTTTAGGAGATATATAAACAGCTAAAAAATATCAAATAGCAGCAAAATCAAAATTGGTATTGATTTTAGATTTTTTTTTCGTTTTTTTTTTATTAAAAAAGGTTGTGAAGAAAAAGCTCTTCTGAAAGTTTTGTTTTTTTTTTAGAAAAGCTGAGATAATTTTCTATTAGTTTATCTCTGGAACTTTAAAAATCACAACTAACTAGAATCGATCGAATAAATTTATTTCAGTGTCACCAAACTAGCCTGTATTTGTCAACTGACAATATCTCGGAATTTTTTTCAATGTTTATAAATGAACCACGGCGTATTTTCTGGGCAACCTTAAGGAGAAAAAATAGTCATCGCTACTATCAAATGTGTCTTATAGGAAATTTTCTCAGCTTTCCAATGCTTTTAAGAGCGAAATGTTTCATCGGGAAATTTCGGAGATATCTATATTTTAAGTTTTTTGTTTTAAAATCCTTAATCATTTATTGGAAACTTTTAAATAACAGTCCAGGAAACTTATCAAATGATGTGTTTCATGTGTCATTTACTCATCAAATGTGCAAAATAAGACAAGAAACAACTTTGTAGAAGGTTGCAAACCGCTTAACATTTTGAAAATGAAGTTTTTACCGATTTTATGAATATGTGAGATTTATTCAGAAATTAAAATCATAAAACCGCATTAAAATATTATTTTTACAAGAACAACTAGATTATTACATAATTGTTGTGTACAAATAACACCGGTCTGCTCTGATCCAGCTTGGAATTAGCTGATACAACCGATTTTTTCAGATTTTAGTTTGAAGAGGTTTTTCATGATTTTTATGAATTAATATCATATTTACTCAATCAAACATTAACCAGTTGCATGGATACAAAACATGTTAATGTTTAATACTCGAAATTGAACTGCAAACTATTGTTGCAAGCTTTAGGAGAAATACTTTTCATTTGTCTAAAATGATTGTTTTAGTTTTTTTGTATTAAATAATCAAGGAATTAGCAATATTTTAGAAGTTTATAAGACTCTCATCTTCAATCTCATCTTTTTAAAAAATGTTTTATTTCCTGATTTTTGTTCAAATAGTTTGAAAAGGAAATTTCCGTTTGATTTTTTTTTTGTTGAAATGATAAATAATATTGTTCGAACAAAAAAAAGAGTTTGTGACGGTGTTTTCAGCATTCAGAATTAAAAGACTCGAGTTTTATTGCTACTTTTTAAGTGCATTTTCTAAAGTAAACATTATATATCATTTTATATTTATTTTAAACTTATGAAAATATGACTTTTGAAGCTTGCAACAGTAATATGTAGTACATTTTCGATTTTAAATCATATTTGTATTTATGTTCCTGGTTAATGTTTGTTTAAGAAAATTTCAAATTTATTCATTAAAATTCAATAATACCATTCACAAACCTGCCAAAGTTTCGGTTGAACAAGCTAAATTAGAGCAGACACGTGATATTTGTACACCAAAAATATGTAATAATCTAATAATTCTTGGTAAAAAATATATTTTTGCACTGTTTTATCATTTAAATTTCTGAATAAATCCCATACATTCAAAAACTCAGACAAAACATAATTTTCAAAATGTTTAGCGGTTTGCAACCTTCTACAAAGTTGTTTCTTGTCTTATTTTGCACATTTTGATGAGTAAATGACAAATGAAACACATCATTTGATAAGTTTTCTGAACTGTTAGTATAAAGTTTCTAATAAATAATATAGAAATTTAAAACCAAAAAACTTAAAATGCAGATATCTCAGAAATTTCCCGATGAAACATTTCGCTCTTAGAAGCATTGGAAAGCTGAGAAAATTTCCTATAAGACACATTTGAAAGTAGCGATGACTATTTTTTCCTGAAAAGTTTGTTCTAGAAAACACGCCGTGGAACGTTTTGTGAAATTTTCTGATCTTTCTTTAAAAATATTGTATAATTTGGTCCAAAATATGAAATGAGGAAAATTATCTATTTTGGACCTTTTCAAAAACTAAGCTTGATTTTTTTTTTAAATCTGAAAATTTGCAAGAGTTGAATTTTTTAAATTGAAAATTAGATTTATTAGATTATTGGATTATTAGGTGAGAAATTCGTTTTTATCGATTCGAATTCTTTGTGTGTGAAACTAATAGCTGGATTTTCAAAATTCCAGAGAGAAAATGTTAGATCATTTGGTCAGCTATTAAATATATTTTTTTCAGAGGTGTTTTTTTCAAGAATTAGTTTTTTTAAATTCAAAAACCTTAAAAAAATCAAAAATGTATGCCTAAAAAAAGCTTTAACTTGAAAACGGCACATTTTATCAAACAAATTGTGAAATACTTTCCGATAGCGAATGCGATTTCGCTTTAAAAATGATGTTTATTATTTTTGTGCACAAAATTCCGTTATTTTTTCAAAAAACTCTATATTTTAAATATATATCTCCCAAGCCAGATTTTACACCATAAACACAAAATTAAATAAATGTTTTGACCAATGACCAATGACCAATGACCAATGACCAATGACCAATGACCAATGACCAATGACCAATGACCAATGACCAATGACCAATGACCAATGACCAATGACCAATGACCAATGACCAATGACCAATGACCAATGACCAATGACCAATGACCAATGACCAATGACCAATGACCAATGACCAATGACCGAATGAACGAATGACCTATTACCAATGACCAATGACCAATGACCAATGACCAATGACCAATGACCAATGACCAATGACCAATGACCAATGACCAATGACCAATGACCAATGACCAATAATGACCAATAATGACCAATGACCAGTAATGACCAATGACCGAATGACCGAATGACCGAATGACTGAATGACCAAATAAAAAAAAATATGAATCCCAAACGCCAAGGGTTACCCCTGCACCCGATCGCATCACCTCGCGCCAAAGTGTGCAGTGTTTTGTTTTTATTTTGGATTTCGAGCGCGTTTTTATTTTATTCGCTCCACACTTCATCAAGCCGGCCGCTGCAAACGACCTGGTTGTTGAGAAAATCGCGACACGTGTGTTTACTTGATCGCTTTATGGGCTAAAGAAATAATAATAATAATAATAAAAATGTTGAGCGTGTACACAAGTTAGTAGCACTTTCCATCTCACGGCCTGCTACTACACGCCACGCCTAATCTAGTATAAACTTGACCACTCACTCCCTAAGCCTACTGCGATGATGCAGTTCAGGGCGTTGGTTAGCTGGTCGCTGTGGTGACTGATTCTAATCTGCTTTACCGACACGATGACCATTTCCGATTGCAAAACACCTTTCGAGTAGCGGCTGATGAACAAACTGCTCTCACACCAGAGTACTTCCTTGCACGAGCCGATTAAGTGAAAGTTTGTTTGGTCACTGTGAGAGAGTTGGTTGCTTTGACTTTTTTTATTTGAATTTTGCATTTCTTTTTGATTTTTTAGTTCCGGCTTTCTATACTAAATTTATTTTATTTTCTTATTTTTTTTTTAATTTTTCAAGCTTTTACTATTAAGTATCAAGTTAATCAAGAAAGTTTACACAAGTGCCTCGAGTTTGTGCAAAGTGTTGCTGCAACTTCCTTGTTTGCACGAGGCTTTCCAGAATCCTTGAGGCGCCGTTCGTCGTTACTACTCTGCGATAAGGGCAGGAACTACGGGTCGTGCAGTTCCGCGAGGAGAGAAAAGTGCTGGCGTGTGTTCTTTGTTGGTCGCAAATCGTAACAAACTTGTAAATTGTTAGCACACGTGTAAGCGGTGGTTGCGGGGAAAATATTTGCCAACGGATTTGCGGACACTCGGCACAAAATCAGGTGGATTTTAACGTGAGAAATTTTGAAAATATTTTGTTTTCTTCGATTTCGCAATGACATTTTTGAAGTGAGAATGAGAAGTGAGAAGTGAGAAGTGATAAATGAGAAATTTGAAATGATAAATGATAAATGAGAAATGAGAAATGAGAAATGAAAAATGAGAAATGAGAAGTGAGAAGTGAGAAGGGAGAAGTGAAAAGTGAGAAATGAGAAATGAAAAATGAGAAATAAGGAATGAGAAATGAGAAATAAGAAGTGAGAAGTGAGAAGTGAGAAGTGAGAAGTGGGAAGTGAGAAGTGAGAAGTGAAAAATGAAAAATAAAAATCAGAAATTAAAAATAAAAAATAAAAAATGAGAAATTAAAGTGTTTTTACAAAATCAGGAGAAATGAAGACAAATGAAATTAATGAGAATCAAGAAGAGAGATAATGAGAAAAATATTTTTTTCTAATGCACCTTTTTTTACAAGGAATGCCTTTCTGGAGACGATTTTTTGCATCAAATATAAAAAAGTGAACTTTTATCATTTACTTTGGAAAACTTTTTCTTTTTCAGAAAATTTACCATAACAAAACTCAATAATAGAAACAGAAACAAACACGACCAACATTTCACAAATCCACCAACTGGAAATAAAAGCTGTTGACACCCAAAAGCAAAGCTCAAAATAAAAATGCTAATCGAGCTACATTTCGACGTCTGGTCAGACTTTTCTTCAGGTTTTGTCGTTCACCATAAGTCAAAATTGTTGATGGTGGCGTAAAAAATTCTAAAATATTCCCACGGGCCAAAACAGCGCACATTTCCGCGCCGATTGACATAATTTACCTCGACCTCCGGAGGGGAGGTCATGATCCGGACACCACCAACAATAAAAAAAAAAAGAACGTCGTCTGGAGGGCGTCGTTGATGCCCCGTCATTATCAGCGTCTGGAAAGAAGAAATTTGCGTGCCATCGGCCAATGTTGGGCAATTTTGGGGAATTTGTTCTTTTTTTGCGTTGGAGAAAGGTGCAAGATTCAAGGAAAAAATTACCTCCATAAAGACGACGAAATTATAAAAAAAAATGTAGGACTAATTAATGCAAAAAACATGCTTAAAGGAGCTATTACACTACGGCAAACAAACAAACAAACAAACTCGCACTTTTTCGTGTTTGACAGTTTACCAAGGCAAAATGTATGCAGGCTGACGTTTGTACAAACAAATCCAGGCAAACAAGCAAAGCAGGCAAACTGGCAAATTGTAAAAATTGCGAGTTTGTTTGCCGTAGTGTAATAGCTCCTTAACAAATAACAAATAAACTTAATGAAAATATAAATTTTATAAGAAAGAAAAACACATTAAAAACACAGCTAACAGGAGAGTTTGGATCTCAAAAAAAAGTATTCACGTAGTTTGTGAATGATCCCCAGCAAAAATAAATTATTCAATTTATTTTATTCAAAAACTGAAAAGGAGATAGATTAGAAAATAAAAAGAAAGCAATAAAAAACTGCAGATTTTTAAAAAAATGAATACATGAACAAACAAAATAAGAATATAAGAATATAAGAAAAAACAATAACTAAGCAATTTAAAAAAACATCTGGTAGCGAATAAACTATAAAAAATAAAATCAAAAATTTCAAGCCAGCCTCTAGGTGAATTGGTTCGTCCATTTTATTCAAGAACACCGATAAAACCACCATCTTTAATACAAAACAACACTTTCTTCCTTTCGGCAAAATGCTCCATACCAAATGAACCTCAAATAGCAAGCAAAAAACGTAAAACGATCCACCATAAAGCGAATCGTTTAACCAGAAAAACACACATTTTTCCACACTTTTTTTTTCCTTTTCTTTTTTTTTCTCATTTCCCAGCCTGTCGAATGTCCTTCAATACATTTACTCTCCAGACTCTGCATCCTATTTTATCGCCCCGCGCGTCGTTTCCACACTTACTTGGATAGCTTACGACCAGTCTGGTCTGCTCAAGGCCACCCTCTAAGGAAGTTTGAGGGGAGGGGGGAGCTAGGATGGCCCGCAGGGGTTGTTTAGACGTCTGAATCCTTGGAAGGTTCCCACTTTTTTTTTGCTGGGGAAAAAAAATCGAGGGGAAAGTTGTGAAAGCAAACGAACATGAAAGCTAATGGGATATTTTCCGTAAGCCACCGCAAGTTTGAATGAGAGGCCAGGATGCGCGGAGAAGGTCGGCGATGTTTCGAACCTTGGGAAGAATTAAGTTCTTTTTAGAAAAAATAATCGAAATTAATAGAATTATAAACAAAAGTTCAAAATATATTTTAGAAATGAAAGTAAAAACAATTAAAACAGACTTAAGATGATTGTGGAGAATTTCCCTTATCCCCTTTAACAAGTGGAGCACATTTACATTGAAAGGAGAAAAACATACAAATAAAAAAAAGCATTTCATATAAAACATCGAAAAATTAATTTGAACAAATTTATCGCATCAAAAATATTTTGAGAAAAAACAGTTCAAATTAAAATACAATTAATTATAAAACTTGCCCAAGCTTGATTATCCCATTTTTAACCCAGTCCTATTTGACCAGTTATCTTGCTGTTATCCACTTTAGATCTTCCAGTTTTCATGGAAATTTCAGTAGAGTATAAATTACTATTTTTTCACAAAATATCGCATTTTCGAAAATATTCAAATGCGGCAAGGTTTTGTAAAGATTTTTACCACATTACAAAAAATATGTTTTTTTTTTGGGAAAATTTTAGTATATTTTTCTTAAAAAAAATGCAGCACAGTAAAAATCTTTACGAAACTTTGTGTCGTTTGATACCCATATTACAAATGATGTAAATTTGAGTACTTCAAAAAATATGCGGTATTCTGTGCAACTTTGAGTACCGTCATCAGGGGTGACACTGGGTCTGTAGGGTGAAAATGGGTCATACGCATTTTTGTAAGACTTGAAAATTACATTAAAAATCTTTACGTAATTTATCGTCATCAGGGTATCAAACCTTTAGTATTTTCAAAAAATATATAAAATTTTGTGAAAAATTTATTGTGTTACTTGTACTCTATACGTAATTTGACGTCGTTTTATACTCATAGCAAAAAATAAAATAAAATTTGAGTATTTTCAAAATTATACGCAATTTTGTGAAAATTTGAGTATTTATTACTAATAGTTATAGTCCAGTCTATGCAAAATTTCGCATCGTTTGAAAAGCATATTGAGTTTTTTTTTTCAATAATGTAGGAATTTTTTTGAAAATTTGAATATTTTAGGTTAAATCTTGTAATAAAGATAAACCTCCACACGAAATTTGGCGTCGTTTGGTACCCATATTGCAAAAAAAAAATAAATTTGAGTATTTTAAAAAAATGTACGGAATTTCGTGAAAACTCGAGTATTCATTATTTAATACGGTATTTTGTGAAAACATTTTTCAACCTTTTGTTCTTTCAGCCTTAGAGCAGTTCTCTAGGATTTCGGTCATTCGATTTTTTTTGTATTTTTTAATCCGACTGAAACTTTTTTGGTGCCTTCGGTATGCCCAAAGAAGCCATTTTGCATCATTAGTTTGTTTATACAATTTTTCATACAAATTTGGCAGCTGTCCATACAAAAATGATGCATGAAAATTCAAAAATCTGTATCTTTTGAAGGAATTTTTTGATCGATTTGGTGTCTTTGGCAAAGTTGTAGGTACGGATGCGGACTACACTGGAAAAAATTATACACGGTAAAAAAAATTGGTGATTTTTTATTTAACTTTTTATCACGAAAACTCGATTTACAAAAAAAACACTATTTTTATTTTTTTTTATTTTTTGATATGTTTTAGAGCCCATCAAATGCCAACTTTTCAGAAATTTCCAGGTTGTGCAAAAAATCATTGACCGAGTTATGATATTTTTAAGCAATACTGATTTTTTCAAAAAATCGAAATTTTGGTCGCAAAAATTTTTTAACTTCATTTTTTGATGTAAAATCAAATTTGCAATCAAAAAGTACTTCAGTGAAATTTTGATAAAGTGCACCGTTTTCAAGTTTAATCCATATTTAAGTGACTTTTTTGAAAATAGTCGCAGTTTTTCATTTTTTAAATTAGTGCACATGTTTGCCCACTTTTGAAAAAAATATTTTTGAAAAGCTGAGAAAATTCAATATATTTTGCTTCTTCGGACTTTGTTGATACGGCCTTTAGTTGCTGAGATATTGCAATGCAAAGGTTTAAAAACAGGAAAATTGATGTTTTCTAAGTCTCACCCAAACAGCCCACCATTTTTCAATTTCGATATCTCATCAACTAATGGTCCGATTTTCAATGGTAAAATATGAAAATTTTCCAATCTTTTCGAAAACAATATTTTAATTTTATTTTTCAAATCAAGACTAACATTTTGAAAGGGCGTAATATTGAATGTGAAAAATTTTAAGTAATAAAAAGTTAAATAAAGAAATCACCAATTTTTTTTACCGTGTATTATTTTCTTCCAGTGTAGTCCGTATCCATAGCTACAACTTTGCCGAAGACACCAAATCGATCAAAAAATTCCTTGAAAAGATACAAATTTTTGAATTTTCATACATCATTTTTGTATGGACAGCTGCCAAATTTGTATGGTAAATTATATGGACAAACTAATGATGCAAAATGGCTTTTTTTGGGCATACCGAAGGCACCAAAAAAGTTTCAGTCAGATAAAAAAATACAAAAATTCAAATTGAAGAAAAAAGACCGATTTCGTAGAGAATTGCTCCTTATGTTCTTCAACTTTTTCCGTTTTCGACCCCGATTTTCGACTATTTGTCATTTTGCTTACACTTCTTAGCCTGATTTTTTTTAACCCTCTACTGCCCAAATTTTTTTTCTGAAATTTTTTTTTCCCGTGTCCAGGAGGTAATTTTGAGCAACTTGTTTTCTACGAAAAAAAAAAACTTCCCTTGTTTTATGTTTTTCTTGTTTTGGTTTTAGTATTTTAATATGCTTTTATCTGGTTTCGTTTATGTTTGTTTTTGGTAGTATTTGGCCTATTCTACCACCTGCCTTCATTACATTTTGCCTAACTAATTTTTTTATGATTTGTTTTTTTTTTCAAATTTTTCAATGTTAGTAAAAAACACAACCAAATTTTATCCCTAAAAAAATAACATTTTTTTAAATATTGTCATAGTCTATGTGGCAAAGAGTTTTTCTTTCGAATGGTTTTTTAATATGAAAAATTGGTCGAAAAAATGATTTTTGGCGAATTTTTAGATCGAAGCCCGTTGGGTTGTTGAGGGTTAATTTTTTGAAGCATAGGTGTTATGGTAATTTTGGGACAGCAAAATTTTTTTGATTCGTTAAATTAAATTATAGATAAATGCAGCACAGTAAAAAGTGTCTTATAAAAAATAAAAAGTCTGTAACTGTCTGTAACTTTGTGATATTTTTTTAAAACACGTATTAAAGGATTTCGCATTTCTTCTTTCTTTTCAGGTAACCAAACTTGCTTCATCATTTGGGAATTATTTCATTGACCTCACGGTAACGTCAAGATTTTTAAAATTTTAATATTGTAGTTTGATTGTTGGAAATTTGCCGGTTTGTAATATTTATCTAAATTACTGTTTTCTTGCTTTTAATCGAATAGTTGTTAGGTTTTTCTTAAAAATAATATTATTAAATAAATTTTATTTGTGCTTTCTTTTAATTTTTTTTTTATTTACAATATTTTTTATATCTTTTTTTGTTGTTTAATTGTATATCACATTATCCAGTTTGATTTGCTGTCTTCTTTTTTTGTTTTTCATTTTTCTCCTTTTTTTTCTTTTTTTAAATAATATTTAAAAATATTTACCGAATATTTCAAAATTCAGTCGCAGGGTTGCCAAAGTCTGCCAAGTTGAACGCACTTGCCACTGCTATTCTCACCAGTATAGGTAGCAATTTCCCCGCCAAAAATAAAGGATGCTCGAGCGAGCATCGTTACCAACCACTACGTCCAAGAGGATAGACCCGCAAGGTGGTCCTCAAACTCAAATGTTGCCACCCATATTTCGCACGCCAAAACAAACCAAAACCCAAACAAAGAGAAAGACACAGTTTTGCACACCAAAGTAAGACAAATTTGCTCCTATTAATTTAGTCTGGAGGGGGGGGGCTTATCTGTAGGGCCAAATTTGCGTCTGAAATCTCTGTTTTTGCGACGAGGAGTCCACAAAATTGAACACCTCCTGCGTTCTCTGTCAGGACAAGCAAAAGGCAAACGAACTCTCTCCGTCGTCGTCGGGGCCTGCTTGGATGACGGGGAGCTAATTTCCTGGGATTAGAAAAAAAAAACACGGAACGAAATGTGTCTGGCCAATTCATGGTCTACTGCGAAATTATACGCTGTCAAAGGCGGTGCAGTGTTGCCAGTTGTTATTTTTAATATATTTTTTCAAATTCATCTGGGAAATTTCGTTTGGAACAATTGGTCACACTTCATCAACGGAGTTCATTGTGTAATTTTGGAGGGGGTTTAAACTGAAAATTACTGAGTTAAACCTGTCAACTCATCCTCAAACGCCCAACAAGGGTCGCCCATGACAAGGATATTGGCACTTTTCTAACCTCAACTCTCGCCAAACAAAAACGGTCTTTGATGTCTACATCTGGTAAAAGTGCGACGACGACGGTCAACATGTGCCCTCCAGCCAGCAGTCCTAGCAGGCGATGACTTGGCTGAACGTTTTATTTGAGTTTGTCAAATAGAGGAAGAGAAAAAAATCGAATCGAAGCCAATGGTCGCACTGTCATTGACGCGTGAAATGTGTCTTCCGACTTCCGGTCTTTACTTTTCGTGTTTTTTTTAGTGTTGTTGGTCTGGGGTTCATGCCTTCGGGGTGGTGACACTGGATAAAGGGGCAAACTGTTGAATATTGCAGAGGACTTCGTGGGTTTCTTTTTGGGAATTTAATAAAATGGAAAATGAACATATTTAGATCTCCTAGTTTGTGCCTTTTGCAAATTAATGTTCAATTTCAAGAGCACAAAATCGTGAATAGTTGCACTAAATCATGAACAAGATCTTAAAATTTGTGCAAATTTAGAACTTATGCATTAATTTTGTTTTGTTGCATTAACAAAATCTTTAAAAAAAATAAAGAATCTTGAAGCCTGTCTCAAAATTTAGTCTCAATTTCACGAGACCAACATTGGGCACAAAATTTTTGCTTGCTTCAACAAATTCGTGAAAAGTTGCACAAAATCATGAAAAAGATCTCAGAATTTGTGCTCTACGATAGGAGCCCAAGTTGGGCACTAGTACATAACATTTGTGCTTGCTTCAACAAAATCGTGGAAACAAGCACAACATCTTGAACAAGTGCTCAAACTTTGTGCTCAACTTTAAGAGCACAAAATTTTAGCTTGTTTCAATAGAATCGTGAATAATTGCGCAAAATCTTGAAACATATCTCAAATTTTGTGCTCAAATTCAAGGGCACAAAATTGGACACTTATGCACAGAATTTATGTTTCTTTCAACAAAATCGTATATAATTGCGATAAATCGTGAACAAGATCTTAAAATTTGTGCTCGATATCAAAAGCACAAAATAAGGCACTTATGAACTAAATTTGTTACTGCCCTAATAAAATCGTGAAAAAATATTAATTTGTGCTCAACTCTAAGTCTACCCAAAATTGGGCACCAATGCACCAAATTTGTGCTTGCTCCTCTACAAAATCTTGAAACAAATCTCAAAATTTGTGCTTAATTCCAAGGGCACAAAATTGGGCACTGATCTTTGCTTCTTCCAACAAAATCGTGAATTATTGCACAAAATCGTAAACAAGTTTTCAAAATATGTGCTCAATATCAAAAGCACATAATTGGGCATTTATGTACAATTTTTTTTATTACTCCAATAAAATCGTGAAAAAATAAGAAAAAAATGTGCACAGCTTCAAGAGCACAAAATCGGGCACTAATGCTCAATATTTGAGCTTGCTTCTACAAAATCGTGAATAATTGCACAAAATCTTGAAACATGTTTCAACATTTTGTGCAAAAAATTCAAGGGCACAAAATTGGGCACTAAGCACTGAATTTGTGCCTCTTTCAACACAATCGTGAATTATTGCACAAAATCGTTAACAAGATTTTTTTAAATATGTGCTCAATGTTAAAAGCACAAAATTCAGCATTGTTTGTACTAAATTTGGGATTTATTCAATAAAATCGTCACAAAATACACACATTTGTGCCCAGCTTTAAAAGTACCAAATCGGGCACTAATGCTCAATTTTTGAGCTTGCTTCTACAAATTCTTGAAATATATTTAAAAATTTTGTGCTCGATTTCAAGGGCACACAATTGAGCATCGAAGCTCAATTTTTTGCTTGCATCTAAAAAATCGTAAATAACTGGAACAAACCTTGAAACATATATTAAAATTTGTTCTCAATTCAAAGAGCACAAAATTGAGCATTTGTGCACTGAGTCAACACAATTATGAATTATTGCACAAAATCAAGAAAAAGATTAAAAAATTTTTGCTCAATACCTAAAGCACAAAATTGGAAATTGAGTAATAATTTGTGCTTCTTTCAAAAAAAAAACGTGAATTATGCCAAAAATCTTTAAATTTGTGCTCAATTTCAAAGGCACAAAATTGGGCATTGGGTGATTGCTTCAATAAAATTGTAAAAAAAACATCAATTTGTGCACAACTAACTTTTAAAACCACAAAATCTGAGATTGCTTTTACAAAACCGAAAATAATTCCAAAAATCATGAACATGTTCTCAAAATTTGTGCTAAAATAGGACAACAATGCATTAAATTTGTGATTGCTTCAATGAAATCGTGAAAAAGTACACAAATTTGTGTACACAAAATGTGGCACCAATTCATTAAAATAAGCTTGCTTAAAAAAATCGTCTATAATTGCACAAAATATTGAAACATATTTCAAAATTTGAGTTTAATTTTAAGGGCACAAAATTGGGCACCATTGCACAAAATTTGTTCTTGTTTCAACACAATCTACTAGAATTACTCAAAATCATGATTTTTTTTCAAGATTTGGGCTTAACTTTAGGATCACAAAATTTGACACTAATGCATGAAATTTGTGCCTGTGCAAGAGCTTAAAACATTGTGAAAAAATGCAAATCTTTGCCAACAAGAGCTCAAAATTTGTGCCTAAATTAAAGAGCACAAAATTTTGCACCAACGCACATAATTTGTGCAAAAGCAGAAAATGTATGCTTTCGTACTAAATTTGTACTTTAAGAGCACCAAATAGACAATACTCAATTTCAAGAGCCCAAAACTGGGCATCAAGCACTAATTTGTGCTTGTTGCGAAAAAATCGCAGTCAAATTAAAAAAATCATGCACAAATACTAATAATTTGTGCTCAATTTTTAGAGCACAAAATTGGGCACATCAATACTAAATTTGTGCTAGCTTCAATTAAATCGTGAAACAAGTCAAAACATAAACACGATCTTACAATTTTTGCTTAATTTTCAGAGTTCAAAATTGGGCACAAAATTTGTAACTGTTTAAAAACATCGTAGACAAAATTTTGCTCAATTTCAGGAGCACAAAAATATTCAATTTTGTACTACATTTATTTAAAAAAAACTTATGCTCAATTTCAATAAAAAAACTGGGCACCAATGTACTAAATTTGTGATTGCGTCAACAAAATGTAGACTAAAATACAAAAAATTGTGCTCAATAGAGAGCACAAAAAGCACATAGGCAGAAAATTAATTATCTCAAAATTTGTACACTGGGCACTGATGTACTAAATTTGTGCTTCTCTCAACACAATCGTGAAAAGGTTTTCGATTTTTTTTCTCAATTTCAAGAATATAAATTTGGGCACAAAATTACGGAATCTGAGACAAATTTTATGTTTAATTTTAGGAGCACACAAATGGGCTCAACAGGTACTAAATTTTGGACTGCTTCATAAGCATCGTAAAAAAACAAACAAATTTGTGCTCCTGATGTTACACACAAAATTGAGTACTAAATTTGCGCCTGCTTCACCAAAATCGTTAGTAATTGTGCAAAATTTAACTTTGTCTTTGTCTCCAAACCCCAGTAATCCTGTGCCTTACGCAAATCATCTCACCACAGTCTATAGAGCACCCAAATCTATCCCCAGCCTGCTGTGTGATCATGATCCCTTACCCCCTCGAGGGTTTCCTGAACCCCTCCCATTTCAACGTCCTAGCCGCCTTTGATTACACTGCAGCAGTCGTTTTGCGCTGAAAGCTGTTATCATCATTTCTTATTTGCAGCAATCCCCCCTTCTTTTCGAAATCTGAAAATCCTTTTGCATTTTCCCCACATATAAACATAAAAGAACATATCAAATTTGGTTCTAATGTTTTCTGACGCGGCGAGGACGACGATCTGACTGATGCCGAAAACGTCAGCGCGCGATTAGAAGGGGCACCTTAAGAGAGAGAGCAAAAGTGAATTTCGGAAGAAAAAAAAATCCAGAGGGTCTTGGGAGATAACCATTACTGGCCAGACACCCCCCGAGGGGGTCTCGACGACGCTGCTGTGATGTGATGGTTTAGAACTTCTTCTTTTTTACTCGTTTTGTTTTCGAGAGGGCGAAATTATGCAGTAAACTTGGGGAGAATTTCTAAATCAGACGCAGTTTGGCTGTTTGTCTGATTTTTTTTTTGCTTTTTGGGGTTGAATTTGGGGATGGTTTATTTTGTTTCGAGGTAAAAACGAGATAAGATAGTGCTGAAATGAGAAAAAATACTTTAAAATAAAACTTTTTCTCTAATATCATTCGGAATTTAAAAAAAAACAAAGTTTTATTTGACTTTGTGTGATTTTGTGTGACTTTGTGTGACTTTGTGTGACTTTGTGTGATTTTGTGTGATTTTGTGTGATTCTTTTTGACTTTGTGTGATTTTGTGTGACTTTGTGTGATTTTGTGTGACTTTGTGTGACTTTGTGTGATTTTGTGTGATTTTGTGTGATTTTGTGTGATTCTTTTTGATTTTGTGTGATTTTTTTGACTTTGTGTGATTTTGTGTGATTCTTTTTGACTTTGTGTGATTTTGTGTGACTTTTTGTGATTTTGTGTGACTTTGTGTGATTTTGTGTGACTTTTTGTGATTTTGTGTGATTTTGTGTGACTTCGTGTGACTTTGTGTGATTGTCTGTAAATTTAATTATTTAATTATTCTTATTCTTATAAATAAGCTCTTATTCTTATTCTTATAAATAAGCTCCACTTTCACTATCAATTTGTTCTAAAATAAAAAAAGACTATGAAATTCAAATTTTCCGTTGACAGATCGATTCCATATAATTACAGTTCAATTACCATATGATTCACCGCTTCCTGTGCACGCAGCCTAATGAGCTTCCACTTAACGACACGAAACCAAAACAGTACCGCTAGCCTACTAGCGCTGAATCATCGGAAATAGCCTGCTGAGAGCATCTTGTACTAAACAAAACTCTAACCAACCTCTCTAGCTGTATGGTTTGCTTTAGGGTGCCATCTGGACGGCATATTTTCTGCTATTATATTGTACATCCTGCGCACTGATAACGCAATTGATAAAGCTCATCACTTGACTTAATCAAATTGTTGCAAAGATTACGGCGATCGTACCCCCTCCATTCAAATCAAGAGCGCGCAAATTTACTCTACTACGATTCGAGTTCAGTTGCCAAACACGGGTTTTGTCGGGTAGGGGAGAGTGGGCTATTTTTGCAATTCTTATTTGTTTTTATTTTAAAGAATATTTTACAAGAAATTATGTACTAAATTTGTGCTTGAATCTTGAATTGATTTTGTTATCGTGAGAAATTGCAAACCATTATAAAAAAAATCTCAATTTTTTGCTTAATTTCAGACGCACAAAATAAAACACCTTTGTACTAAATTTGTAATTTTTCAAACAATATCGCGAAGCCAAAATTAAAAAAAATCGCAATTCTTGTTCAACTAAATCGTGAAAGAATGTACAAAATGGCAAACAATATCTCGAATTTGTGCTTTATTTAAAAAGCACCAAATTTTAAAAATATGTTCTAAATTTTAAATTTTTGACCATACCAAATGCTCAAATCATTAAAACTGACAAATTTGTGCTCAAATTCAATACTACAAAAAAGGGAAGCATTGTACTAAATTATTGTTTGCTTTAACTAAATTGTTAAAAAATGCACAATACTATGAACAAGAGCTAGAATACACAAAATCATGAAAAAAAGCTCCAACTTAATATTAAGAACAGAAAATTTGGCACAAATGTACTACATTTGTGCCTAAAAAATCTAGAAGAAATTCACAGCTCAAAATTTGTGCTTATTTTGTCTACTACAAAGTTTAATACTTTCAAAAAAAATGCTTTATTTCAGATGCACATAATTCAACATTTTTGTACTAAATGTCTAGTTTTAAAAACAATACCTCGAGAAATGCCCAAAATTATAATCAAAATGGTAATATTAGTGCTCGAGTTTCAGAGCATAAAATGTTATACGCCTGAAAATATAATTCTTGCTTAAACAATATCGTAGATAATTGTACTAAATTGTAAACAATGTCTCCAATTTGTGCTTAATTTCAGGAGCACAAAATAGAACCATGTTGTAATAAATTTGTCATTTTTGGAACAATACCATAAAATTGCTCAAAATCATTCACAAATAATTAATATTTGTGCCCAATTTCTAGAGCACAAATTGGGAACGTTTGTACTAAATTTGTGCTTGCTTCCTCAAAATTGTACAAAACTGCACAAATTTTAACCCAATTTCAAGAGCACGAAATTTGGTTCAAATGTTCTAAATTTGTGCTTCGAAAATCATGAACTAGGGCTCAAAATTTGTGCTTCATTTTCATAGAATTAAATTGAAAAACTAAAAAATATATATTGTTAAACAATATCGTGAATAATTGTACTAAATAGTAAACAATGTCTCCAATTTGTGAACGATTTTGTACTAAATTTGTATTTTTTGGAACAATACCACAAAAAAATGCTCAAAATAATTAACAAATCATTTACAATTGTGCTAAATTTCAAGGCACAAAATTGGGAACCTTTGTACTACATTTGTGCCCGCTTCAACAAATCACGAAAACTGCAAAAAAAATCATGATTGAAAGATAAATTTGAACTCAATTTCAAGAGCACAAAATTTGTCACAGGTGTTCTAAATTTGTGCTTCAAAAATAATGAACCAGGGCTCAAAATTTGTATTTAGTTTCTATAGGACAAAAATTAAAAACTTCAAAAAATAACTTGGAAATTGACAACCCTCCCCCCAAGTGTTACTAACCTGTGACTAGCCTAGAGTCACGGCGACGACGACGACTGTGGCGGACTATGATGCAGATAGTGACAGATCCGGATGACTTAATACCGGCAAGCTTGAGGCAGAAACTGGCTCTACATTTGAGGGGCGGTGGAATGTCAACGATTTCGCTCCGGCTCGATATTGCTCACGTGCCGTAGCCTACTTTGTTGCACTAGTAAATTTTATCGCAACGCCATCCTCGAAGAATGTGGCGGGTGACTCGTGGACTTGCTAATGGAGTAATCTTAGCTATCAGGTGGGAATCTGGGGTGGAGAAATTGATTTTTTTTATCTAGAAAATGTGAAACATAAAAATTCATGAAAAGCGAAGCACAAAATTTGTGCTCATAACATTTGGAATTTGTTGTATCAATGAAATCAAGATAAATATTTCCAAATTTGTGCTCAATTTCAAGAGCACAAAATTTACCACTGTTGTACTAAATTTGTGTCTTGGTTTAACAAAATCTCAAAAAAAAAAAATGCTCAAAATCAGCAACAAGATCTCGAAATTTGTGCACAATTTCTAGAACACATAATTGAGCATATTTGTACATACTAAGTTTGGATTTGTTCAATCACATTCCTGGCAAAATGCACAGAATCATTTAAAATAAAGCTCAATTTTAGGAGAACAAAATAAAGATCTTTTTTGTGCTTTTAAAAAACTGTTCTATTTCAAGAGCACAAAATTATGCACCTTAGTAGTAATCGAAATTTGTGCTCAATTTCGAGAGCACAAAATTGGACACAGTTGTACTAAATTTTTAACGATCTCAGAAAAAATATTAAAAATATGATTAAAAAAATAAGAAAATTTGTGCTTGAAATTTTCTCAAAATCTTGAAATATCTCATAATTTGTGCTCAATTGCAAAATCAAATTGGACACGATTGTACTAAATTTGTGGGTTTGAACAAAACCTTGAAAAAAATTCTTGGTTTAACAAAATCTAAAAAAAAATGCTCAAAATCAGCAACAAGATCTCAAAATTTGAGCACAATTTCTAGAGCACATATTTGAGCATCTTTGTACTAAATTTGGTTTTGTTCAATCACATTCACAGAATCATTTAAAATAAAGCTCAATTTTAGGAGAATAAAATAAAGATCTTTTTTGTGTTTTTAAAAAACTGTTCTATTTCAAGAGCACAACATTATGCACCTTAGTACTAAAAGTATGCTTGCTCGAAATCGAAATTTGTGCTCAATCGCGAGAGCACAAAATTGGACAGTTGTACTTAATTTTTACGATCTCAGAAAAAATATTATAAAAATATAATTAAAAAAATAAGAAAATTTGTGCTTGAAATTTTCTCAAAATCATGAAATATCTCATAATTTGTGTTCAATTGTTAAATCAAATTGGACACGATTGTACTAAATTTGTGGGTTTAAACAAAACTTTGAAAAAAAAAAATTTCTTGGTGTAACAAAATCTTTAAAAAAAATGCTCAAAATCAGCAACAAGATCTCAAAATTTGTGCACAATTTCTAGAGCACATGATTGAGCATCTTTGTATTAAATTTGTATTAAAAAAATAAAGCTCAATTTTAGAAGAACAAAATAAAGATCCATTTTGTGCTAAAAAAACTGTTCTATTTCAAGAGCACAACATTATGCACCTTTGTACTAAAAGTATGCTTGCTCGAAATCGAAATTTGTGCTCAATTTCGAGAGCACAAAATCGGACACAGTTGTACTAAATTTTTAACGATCTGATGAAAAAAAATGCTCAAATCTGTTAAGAAGGTCTCAAAATTTGTGCTCAATTTCAAGAGCACAAAGTTGGACACAAATGTACTTAATTTGTGCCTTTTTTGACAAAACCGTGAGAAAAATCACAAAATTATGAACAAAAAGTCAAAATTTGTACTTAATTTCAAAGGCACAAAATTGATCATCTTTGTACTAAATTTGTGTTTTTTAATCAAAATTGTGAAAAATTTCATATCTGTACTAAAATTGTGCTTTTCAATCAAAATCGTGGGAAAAAAGCCAAAAATCATTGACAAGAGCTCAAATCTGTGCTAAATCCTAGGAGCACTAAGTAAAAAAGCGTTGTACTAAATTTGTGTTTCTAAACAATGCTCAACTTTATGAGCACAAAATTTTGCATGATTGTATTAAATTTGTGCTTCAAATCAAAATAGTATATATATGAACTAAACCATGAAATAAATTAAAAAATCGTGCTCAATTTCAAAGGTACGAAATCGGACACTGATGTCCTAATCTCATTGCATGAGTAACTTTTTATTACAATCAGCGATTGCCGTCTTTTGAAAATCCCCAAAAATTGTGCAAATTATCGATAACCAGCCACACACGGCAAATTATCGATGGCTGGCGCCACTCCCAAAGTCCACCACTTGTGGGAATCTATTTCGCCGGATCTGATAAGGCAATCATTCCGTTGGCCAATCCCAAAAGAAACCTTTTTGGGGTGGCGCCAATTTAAGGGGATCGCGCACGTGCTGATAAATATTTGAATTTTGGGATTCTTTTTCTTGGTGGAAAATTTCCAAACTTTTGACAAAGATCTTGTATTGGTAAAATGTTCAAACCCCGCCAGTTCGTTGGACTTTGTGCGTGAAGGTTCCTCAAACATTCCCGACGCGCCGTAATACCGATTGTTATCTCAGGTGGTTCACATCACATCTGACGAACAACCAATCACTTTCACCTCCTCGAAAAGTTGCGCAAGGCTACTTTGTTGCTATGCTAGTTCGTCCCTATCGACACAAAGTAGCCATTGAACGCACAGAACCTGACATTGATGATCACGCGTAGATGCATGGCCTACTCCTGCTATTCCTGAGCACAGAGCAACCCTTTGACAGCGGAGGGGCCTACTTTGATCCTGAACGCATGTTGCTCCGTCACAACTGTTCAAACAGCTTCTTCCAGCAAGACCATTTGCCAGCGCCGACTTGGATTTGACGCAATCAGTCTTTTGGCAGATCTGTTGATATCTTTTTATACTGCTTTCAAGGTTGCCTGTGACATAAGGCACGGCCTGCCTGGTGTTCTGATAAAGCAACCGACAATAAAACTGACTCACGAAAAAAAAGCGGTCGACAATTTCCGCAAACGGCGAGGAGGGATTTGCGTGTTTGAGCAGGGCTGGACGTTATCGTAACAGCGTGACTTTAAATTCGTGGAATTTGAGAGCGGTGACGCAAAAGTGCATCCCCACTTGGGGCGTGTTGGAGCTGGTGCAGCTGTCGAGATGAGAAGAATGCAATTTGTGATGAAATTCCATCAACATCCGGAATATTTGCAATTTGTACAGTTTTGTGCCCAATTCATCAAGTTTTGTGCCCAATTCATCAATAAATTCCGAAATTTTGCACATTTGTGCCCAATGACAAGAGCACAAAATCGAGCACTTTTGGATTGATTTTGTGCAAGTAAATTTTGTGCACAATTTTAAAAAAAAATCTGAATAAAATTTACCAAATTTCAAAAAAATCAAATCAATAAATCAACTAACAAACCTTTCCCCCAAAATAAGAAAGGTCTCTCAATTACCCCTAAAACGGACAGGGCCAACTTGTCACTGGAAGATCCGGCATAAAAGGGGGAGGCGTCTTGTTTAACTTGTCAAACACAGGTGCCGACAAGATGGAGGGGGGACACGCCAGGAACATCGACACGAGAACAAAGACGCGTTCCGTTTGCCAATTTTTCGCTTCTTGATTTTTACTTTTGGTTAAAAATGGATGAAAGTTAAAAAAATATTAAAATTCTTAAACTTCTTAAAATTCTTAAAATTCTTAAAATTCTTAAAATTTTTAAAATTCTTAAAATTCTTAAAATTCTTAAAATTCTTAAAATTCTTAAAATTCTTAAAATTCTTAAAATTCTTAAAATTCTTAAAATTCTTAAAATTCTTAAAATTTTTAAAATTCTTAATATTCTTAAAATTCTTAAAATTCTGAAAATTCTTAAAATTCTTAAAATTCTTAAAATTCATAAAATTCTTAAAATTCTTAAAATTCTTAAAATTCATAAAATTCTCAAAATCCTTAAAATTCTTAAAATTCTTAAAATTCTTAAAATTCTTAAAATTCTTAAAATTCTTAAAATTCTTAAAATTCTTAAAATTCTTAAAATTCTTAAAATTCTTAAAATTCTTAAAATTCTTAAAATTCTTAAAATTCTTAAAATTCTTAAAATTCTTAAAATTCTTAAAATTCTTAAAATTCTTAAAATTCTTAAAATTCTTAAAATTCTTAAAATTCTTAAAATTCTTAAAATTCTTAAAATTCTTAAAATTCTTAAAATTCTTAAAATTCTTAAAATTCTTAAAATTCTTAAAATTCTTAAAATTCTTAAAATTCTTAAAATTCTTAAAATTCTTAAAATTCTTAAAATTCTTAAAATTCTTAAAATTCTTAAAATTCTTAAAATTCTTAAAATTCTTAAAATTCTTAAAATTCTTAAAATTCTTAAAATTCTTAAAATTCTTAAAATTCTTAAAATTCTTAAAATTCTTAAAATTCTTAAAATTCTTAAAATTCTTAAAATTCTTAAAATTCTTAAAATTCTTAAAATTCTTAAAATTCTTAAAATTCTTAAAATTCTTAAAATTCTTAAAATTCTTAAAATTCTTAAAATTCTTAAAATTCTTAAAATTCTTAAAATTCTTAAAATTCTTAAAATTCTTAAAATTCTTAAAATTCTTAAAATTCTTAAAATTCTTAAAATTCTTAAAATTCTTAAAATTCTTAAAATTCTTAAAATTCTTAAAATTCTTAAAATTCTTAAAATTCTTAAAATTCTTAAAATTCTTAAAATTCTTAAAATTCTTAAAATTCTTAAAATTCTTAAAATTCTTAAAATTCTTAAAATTCTTAAAATTCTTAAAATTCTTAAAATTCTTAAAATTCTTAAAATTCTTAAAATTCTTAAAATTCTTAAAATTCTTAAAATTCTTAAAATTCTTAAAATTCTTAAAATTCTTAAAATTCTTAAAATTCTTAAAATTCTTAAAATTCTTAAAATTCTTAAAATTCTTAAAATTCTTAAAATTCTTAAAATTCTTAAAATTCTTAAAATTCTTAAAATTCTTAAAATTCTTAAAATTCTTAAAATTTTTAAAATTCTTAAAATTCTTAAAATTCTTAAAATTCTTAAAATTCTTAAAATTCTTAAAATTTTTAAAATTGTTAAAATTCTTAAAATTGTTAAAATTCTTAAAATTCTTAAAATTGTTAAAATTCTTAAAATTCTTAAAATTCTTAAAATTCTTTAAATTCTTTAAATTCTTAAAATTCTTAAAATTCTTAAAATTCTTAAAATTCTTAAAATTCTTAAAATTCTTAAAATTCTTAAAATTCTTAAAATTCTTAAAATTCTTAAAATTCTTAAAATTCTTAAAATTCTTAAAATTCTTAAAATTCTTAAAATTCTTAAAATTCTTAAAATTCTTAAAATTCTTAAAATTCTTAAAATTCTTAAATGTCTTAAAATTCTTAAAATTCTTAAAATTCTTAAAATTCTTAAAATTCTTAAAATTCTTAAAATTCTTAAAATTCTTAAAATTCTTAAAATTCTTAAAATTCTTAAAATTCTTAAAATTCTTAAAATTCTTAAAATTCTTAAAATTCTTAAAATTCTTAAAATTCTTAAAATTCTTAAAATTCTTAAAATTCTTAAAATTCTTAAAATTCTTAAAATTCTTAAAATTCTTAAAATTCTTAAAATTCTTAAAATTCTTAAAATTCTTAAAATTCTTAAAATTCTTAAAATTCTTAAAATTCTTAAAATTCTTAAAATTCTTAAAATTCTTAAAATTCTTAAAATTCTTAAAATTCTTAAAATTCTTAAAATTCTTAAAATTCTTAAAATTCTTAAAATTCTTAAAATTCTTAAAATTCTTAAAATTCTTAAAATTCTTAAAATTCTTAAAATTCTTAAAATTCTTAAAATTCTTAAAATTCTTAAAATTCTTAAAATTCTTAAAATTCTTAAAATTCTTAAAATTCTTAAAATTCTTAAAATTCTTAAAATTCTTAAAATTCTTAAAATTCTTAAAATTTTTAAAATTCTTAAAATTCTTAAAATTCTTAAAATTCTTAAAATTCTTAAAATTCTTAAAATTCTTAAAATTCTTAAAATTCTTAAAATTCTTAAAATTCTTAAAATTCTTAAAATTCTTAAAATTCTTAAAATTCTTAAAATTTTTAAAATTCTTAAAATTCTTAAAATTCTTAAAATTCTTAAAATTCTTAAAATTTTTAAAATTTTTAAAATTGTTAAAATTCTTAAAATTGTTAAAATTCTTAAAATTGTTAAAATTCTTAAAATTCTTAAAATTCTTAAAATTCTTAAAATTCTTAAAATTCTTAAAATTCTTAAAATTCTTAAAATTTTTAAAATTCTTAAAATTCTTAAAATTCTTAAAATTCTTAAAATTCTTTAAATTCTTAAAATTCTTAAAATTCTTAAAATTCTTAAAATTCTTAAAATTATTAAAATTCTTAAAATTCTTAAAATTCTTAAAATTCTTAAATTTTTTAAAATTCTTAAAATTCTTAAAATTCTTAAAATTCTTAAGATTCTTAAAATTCTTAAAATTCTTAAAATTCTTAAAATTCTTAAAATTCTTAAAATTCTTAAAATTCTTAAAATTCTTAAAATTCTTAAAATTCTTAAAATTCTTAAAATTCTTAAAATTCTTAAAATTCTTAAAATTCTTAAAATTCTTAAAATTCTTAAAATTCTTAAAATTCTTAAAATTCTTAAATTTCTTAAAATTCTTAAAATTCTTAAAATTCTTAAATTTCTTAAAAATTCTTAAAATTCTTAAAATTCTTAAAATTCTTAAAATTCTTAAAATTCTAAAAATTCTAAAAATTCTTAAAATTCTTAAAATTCTTAAAATTCTAAAAATTCTAAAAATTCTTAAAATTCTTAAAATTCTTAAAATTCTTAAAATTCTTAAAATTCTTAAAATTCTTAAAATTCTTAAAATTCTTAAAATTCTTAAAATTCTTAAAATTCTTAAAATTCTTAAAATTCTTAAATTTCTTAAAATTCTTAAAATTCTTAAAATTCTTAAATTTCTTAAAAATTCTTAAAATTCTTAAAATTCTTAAAATTCTTAAAATTCTTAAAGTTCTTAAAATTATTTTAGTTCCTAGATTTTTAAAAGAAAAGAAAAATTAAGTACTTAGAACTTTAAATTTTTAAAAATCAATAAAATTCTGAATACTTTTTTTTGTGATTCCTAAAATTTGTTCTTTAAAATTATTTTTTCACTGCTAGGAGAATCACTCAAAAAAAAATTCCTCTTAAAAAATCACAGTAGAAGCCGGGCCAGAAAGCTTCTCTCGCCGGTGTGTGACGCGTGATTCGATTAACAAGATAACCATCTTAGTTGGCGTTGCAGAGACAGGACAGGACTGAAGTCCTGTAGTGTCCTGTCTATCCTGTACAAAAAAAAAAAACTTGTCAGACAGTACACCAATTTTTGCCAAACTCCTCACACCAGACCGGGGTGTGTGTGTCGACCTTAAGTGGTTTTTCACTCAAATCCCAATCTTGGGGTTTTTCAATTAAGTCTTATCGCCAATGACGTCGTCGTCGCCTCCTGTTTGAAATTGATATCGAGGGGTTGCTCGTTGAGAGTTGTCGACAGATGTTATCGTTTGAAAAAAGTTTGGAAAATATTTAAGCCAAGTGCCCACATTTTACGGGGTTTTGATTTTTTGTGCCATTTTTTTACTGTTGTGCTCAATTTTGTGCTTTCAAGCACAAATTTGTGCAACAGTTTACATTATCATATTTTTAGTCACAATTTTGAAATTTTGTTTTTAAAATTTGTGCCTTTAATCAACTTTCATATCACGCAAAATGTAAACAAACTGCCCAAAATCAAGCCGGCCAACTTTGATTGACCGGGCCCGAACCTTTCGTCCTGTTTTCACTACCAGACGCCGAGCCAGACGCTTTAATTTGAAGTTCATCGGCCAAGTTCAAGGACATCGCGGCGCGCCCAGACTCGTAAAGCTCGACGACCCTCGTCAAAATCCATCCATCCTCTCATCCCTTTTTCCTGGTTCTCACCGAGCGTCGTCGTCGTCGTCCGTACTCCCCCCCTTTTTTCGTCATGGCCTGCTCCGTCGTCTGCGGATAACGTTACGCACGTGGAGTCGAGAGAACATTGTTTAACTTTCACTCCTCTCCTGTCAATCGTAGCCGAAGCCGGTGACGCGCAAAAAATCCTGCCAAGGTCGTAAAATTTTTGCAAGGTTGGAGCCCTTTTTCTAGATTTGCATTTTGTGCCAAATTTTCAAAAAAATCAATTGATTTAAATAGAATTATCTTCCAACCTTAACATTAAACACCCTGGTCGCCAGTGCTTCCAGTTTTGACGCCAGCCGCCATCTTTTTTTTTCTTCTTCTTTCTCCAAGGTTGTGCCCCCAGGATGTCCTTTTTGTCTTGTGGCTCCAGACTCTTTCTTCTGTTGCAAACCCACACACAAATACCCGGGAGTACGCGCAGTTTCGCGCCGAACATCCTTTATTATTATTTTATTGTTATTTGAATTCGTTTCCTGGGTTTGTGCGTGTGTGTGTGTGTGCGAGCGCAAAATGACTAATGTCTGAGTTTGAGGAGAAAACTTGAGCGCAAAAATGGTAGGATTGCAAAATTTTAAAATTAATTGTTTTTATCCAAAATCAAATTATTCGCTCTACAGCATTGCCTTGGCGTTCCCGATTACGGGATTCCTACTCGAAACTAGGTGTCCGAAGGCTTGATTGTTGAGGCAATTGCAAACCTCTTTTTACACCTAAGCTTCCATCCACCCCGGGATTCGAACTGACGACCTTTGGATTGTGAGTCCAACTGCCTACCAGCGGCTCCACCGGGACAGGACCCAGGGAGACGACTCCTACACCTGGACTGAGCTATCGACCTAACCTCTAGGTTAGACCGGGGCCAACATTTACTTCCCCATCCGACGGAAGGCGTGATCAGACAAATCTCGTCTCAAAATTTGCCACCGGGACCTTCTGGGATCGAACCCAGGCCGACTGGGTGAGAGGCAATCACGCTTACCCCTACACCACGGTCCCGGCTGATGTTTTTATCCACTTTATAGAAATTTGCGAATGTAGGCACAAATTTTGTGCTCTGTTAATACGTCTGAATTTCAAATTTTCATTGCAAAGCTGGTAAGCACAAATTTGTGCCTTTCAATTAGGTTCAAAAGTCAAAATTTGGGCACAAATTTTAGATTTTTTTCAATGTTCTTTAGGCTGAGCAAAAATTTGCTAAAATGGGCACACATTGTGCCCAATTTGCTCAAATTTATTTTTAACCACAACCGCAAATTTGTGTTTTTGAAGCTATGCTCAAATATGAAAATTCGGGCACAAATTTTAAACTCTTGTTCATGAATGCATCCTTTTGAAATTGGGCACAAATGTGCTAAAATGGGCACAAATTTGATCTTGTGTTAACAGTTGGTTAGACAAATGCAATTTTTCACATTCTGTCTTGTTGAAATTTGGCACAAATTTGACAAAAAAGGGCACAAATTTCTCCGTTTTTTTTTAAAGTTAGTTAACGCAAATAACTTTTCGTTGCTTTTACTGCCAGCACAAATGTATGCTTGTGGCATACATTTTTCAAAGGTACTTGTTCATGATTTGTGCTCTGGACATTGGGCACAAATTTCCCAAAAATGGGCACAAATTTGCACTTTTGTCAGATGTTAGTTAACGTCGAATCATATAAATTTTCATTCCATTATCTGACACCACAAATTTGTGCTTTTAAATTTGGCTCGAATATGAATATTCTTGCATAATTTTTTAATGCTTTTTTCATGATGCACACAAATTTGATCTTTAGTTAACAATTAGTTAGACAAATGTATTTCTTTCATATTCTATCTTCTTGAAATTTTGCACAAATTTATCAAAACACCAAAGAAAAAATTCGTGCTTTTTATGTGTGCATTATTATAAAAATTAAAGCACAAATTTCAAATTATTGCTCACGATTTTTTGCTTTTGCGATTGGGCACAAATTTGCTGAATTGAGTACAAATTTGATCTTTTGTTAACGCAAATGATTTTTACACAATTTGTCTTCATGAATTTTGGCACAAACTTGGATCTTTTGATAACATTCTATTCAAAAAAGTGTGTGTTTGTAACAATAAATTTTTGCTTCTGAAATTGAGCACGAAAAAAACACAAATTTAGATTGTTGTTGATACTTCAGTTGACGCACCTTAAATCATTTATCATTTGAGTATACTTTTGTGCTCTTACAATTGGGCATTTTGAAAATGGGCACAAACTTTTAAAGGTGGGCAGATAAATTTCATCTTTTGTTTTTAATATATTTGACGTAAGCACATAATTTTTACATTTTGGCATTATTTTGTTCTCCTGAAATTGAGCACATTTTTTTTAAGTGGGCACAAAACTTTTCAAAGGTGTGCATCTTTTGGTTATATATTATTTGACAAAAGCCTTTTTTTTTGCTCCTAAAACTGGGCACAAAATTTCAAAAATAGGCAGAAAATTATATCTTTTGTTTATTATTTTTCCGTATGCACATTATTTGCAAATTTTAGCGTTAGTTTGTGCTATTGAAATTGAACACAAATTTTCAAATTTGGGCTCAAAATTCCATCTTTTATCAACAGGTTTTTTTTCTAACGAAATCATATGATTTGTAAATTAGAGCATTATTTTAAGCGCTAGGACAAAATTTATTCTTTTGGTTGTATTTTATTAGACGTTAGCACATAATTTGTACATTCAAGCATTATTTTGTGCTCTTGAAACTGGGCACAAAATGTGAATTAAAAATTGGGCACAAATTTCCAAACGTGGACACACATTCAAATCCCGCCATCTCTAACCCTTCACACAAGAGGGGTTACAAGGCCAGGATCATCGCCTGAGGAAGGAGAAGGAGTTTCCAGCGTGAAGGGCCACACCACACACCACTTCCAGGGAAACGGCGTAATTTTCTTTTATTGCGCGTCGTCAAACTATACCAAAGTGCGCGGAGAGTAACGTATGAATTATTGAATTGATATGTCGTCTTCGTCGTCTCACGAATGGTGGCTGTCGTCTGCATTCATTTCGAATTCCCGACAGGATCAACGGTCCTTTATTTGTGTGTGTTTTGCAAGGAGGAAGGAGGAGTCCTTTGTTTGGGCTCTGTTGTGTCTGGAGCGAAATTCAATTTTCTGTGCTTCGCACAAAGGAAGTGTTTATTTAGTGCTCAATTGTGAGACACCTTTCGTCCTCAAAAATTGAGAGCACAAATTTCATTTTCAAGGCTTTCGATTTCATCGCCGTCAAATCTACTTTTGTGGCACATGCCCAAATCTCACTTTCTCACACAAATTTCCCGCCCAAATGGGCCGTGATGATTCAGAGAGGTGCACGCGTGCGACTCTTCATCAGAGGGAAAATTCTGCTTTTCGCGCGAGACAGAGTCACCGCGCGACGGAGTGCATACTTTTTAGCGGCGTGACCAAGTGACGTAAATGTCTCATTCTGGGCGGTGGGATTGAAAAATTGAAAAAAAAACACGATTTTAAACAGGTGCCCAATGGTGCCCTTTTGTGCCCAACTTGTGTTATTTGTCAAATCATCTTTTTTTTTTATTTTCATGTGTTCCCAATTTCAATTTTCAATTCAACGTCGCATAGACGGTCTCACTCCTTTGGAATATAAGTTTTGTATAATTTTCATACAGATTTCAAACTATAGCAGTTGATATACATTCTAGGACGTTTATGTACAATTTTCAAATAGTTTTTGTGATGTTTTCTCTTCAAGTATTTTTTTAAAAAGGGCCGTCTATGTTCCTTTTTGTAAAGGTTTTTTTTGCCTCCGAACACAATTTTGTGCCGTTTTATTATCATTTTTAATGTTAATAATGTACTAATTTTGTGTATGTCCGGTATTTGTGACCAATATTTTGACGATGTGCCCAATTTTCTACAAACGTGCCCAAATTTGTGCTATTGTGCCCATTCGAAAAAAAACTTTTTTTTTGTTAAATAAAATATTTAAGTTAAGCCCACCCCCTTCCATCTCGTCTGATGGTAACAAAATTGCGCCGTCGTTTGCGAATTTCCTCGCGTGTCCACTAAATTTAAGCTGCCCAAAAGTCCCGTCTCGAGCGCGTGTGACTATCTCTTTAGTACAATGTTGTTCTTTTTGAAGAATTCTCTCTCTAGATGCAGTTAATTAAACGGATTTTAATTCGCAGTTGCTGCAGCTTGCGAAGAAGAGTCCGCCAGAGATATTGACCCGGTGTCGTTGTCTGGCGCGGAGGTGACAGACGATGAGGACCAGTTCAGAGGAGCATTTATGGTCTCGAGGAAGATAATTAAATCAGACCGTTGACGTCCAACTCTTGTCGTGTCGTCAAGACAAAAATGACACATTTGTGTGTGATAAAGCACGAGTGAAAATGGGATTTTTTTTTGCTGAAGCTTGATGGAGTTTGATTTTAAATTTGGCAAACAAAGACGCCCTTGTTTTTATTCGAATCTCTTTAATAATAAAAAAATCAAAACAATAACTGTTTTTACACATTTATGGTCGCCTAATCTGCATATGTTTTTGTGACGTTTTCTTGTCATGTTATTTTTCAAAACTAGGGCGTCTATACTTACCACCTTTATTAACCTAATGACACATTGTCCAAATTTGTGCCCAGAAAACGAAAATCTGTGCAAAAAATTTAAAGCTCGCTAAAACTTGAAGTTGAATTTAGCATCCCAGACGCCCTTGTTTTTATTGAAAATTGTAGCTCGTTAAAATTTTGATTTTGAAACAAATTTTAAGACTTAAGGCATAGTTTTTACATAATGGAGTCTGTTTTTGGCTTTTTTTTGTTGCAATTTTTTCAAGCAATTTTTAAAACAAGGGCTTTTTTGTTACTTTTTGACGGATTTCTGCATGTGAACGACATCTTTTAATATTGTGAACCATTGTTTAAATTTGTGCTCAAATAATCTTAATTTTTGCAGCGATAGGAACAACGATTTGAATATGATGGTGAATTAAGTATCGCAGACAGAGTATGTTAAAATTTGATTTGAAACAGATTTGTAAACAGTAGGCATGATTTTGCATTAAAAAAATTTAAATTTTAATGTTTGCTTTTTTTTAACCATTTTTCTAAACAAGGGCGTCTATGACACTTTTAGCTCGTTTTTTGCAGGTGAAGAACGTCTTTTCAATATTTTATTGTATTATTGTTCAAATATGTGCTTAAATATTTGTGCAGCTTGCTTTAACATGATGTTAAATTAAGCATCATAGACGCCCTTGTTTATATTCGAGTATGATCAATTTCGATTTTAAAACAGCTTCAAAAAATGCAGTCATGATTTAGCATTCAAAGAAATCTTCAAAAATGTGTTTGTATTGTTTTTTTTTCAAGTATTTTTCAAACAAGGGCGTCTATGACACTTTTGAATTGTTTTTGCAGGTTAAGAACGTCTTTTAAATATTGTATTGAATTATTGTTCGAATTTGTGCTCTAATAATCAAAATATGTGCAACATTCAAAAAAAAAGATCGCTAGACTTCGATGTTGAAACAAGCATCTTAGATGCCCTTGTTTAAATTCGAGTATGATCAAATTTGATTTTAAAACAGATTTTAAAACAGTAAGCATGACTTGCATTCAAAGAAGTTTTGTTTGCATTTTTTGACTTGTTTTTTTCAAGATTTTTTTTCAAAACAAGGGCGTCTGTGTTACTTTGCGATGCTCTTTTTGCATTGAATGACGTCTTTTTAGCTGCATAAACTGTTGTTCGAATTTGTGCTCAACGATAAAAATTTGTGCAGTGCTGTATTATCAAAACAAGAGCGTTTATGTGTATTCCAACTTGCTCTAACCTGCAACGTAACTCTTTCTGGTTTGGAAGTGAAATTAAATTTAAAAATAGTATTCCGCTACTATTGCCGGTCTCTATTCTCGGATCTGCCTCCGCCGACAGTAGTCATAGCTGCCAGACTATTTTAATCCGAGGGGGCTGTCGTCGAATCGAAATCGAGACGCGCGTCCTTGGCTCTCGCTTCTTGTCTTCTTGACGGTGCGCGATTTTATAATAGATATACTTTTGATTTCTTGTTTCTTTTATTTAGATTAGACTACATTGTCGTCAGGGAACCACAAATTTTCACTTTCGTTTTGCTGTTATGACTCCCCCGTCTGTGTATGCGCAAATCACCCACGCAAGAATAATGGGTTGAATGAAAAATTTCGGGTTTTTTTGTTGTAATCGGAAAAATTTATGACGCCACTTTTATGGTCCTAACCTCAATTTAATGCGCGTGTGCTCCCGTTAAATTTGGCTGTTTTACGGCCCGCGGAGGTTCTACTATCGGACAAGCAATTATTTTCTAATCAAATTCTTTATCAAAATCACCAGCGCGCACACACCTTTTTCAGTAACGGTGCCCAGGCATGCCATGACGGATTCGTATTTCTTGTTGAAGGGTAATAAATTTGGGATTGGTGGCCGTGCCTGCTAGATTGGTTCAGAACTCAGGTTGAAGTCCATCCTGAAGTGCAGCAAACATAAAAAAAAGTTTTGCTATTTTTCGAAACAAGGGCGTCTATACTACTCTTTGACACATTTTTACAAATGAACATCTCGCTACAATTTGATGTTGAATTTTGCATCATAGACGCCCTTGTTTTTATTGCAGTATGTTCAAACTTGATATTGCACCAGATTTTTTAGCTATTTCTAAAAATAATTGTTTTATGGGTGCCATTAAGCTTATCACAAATTTAGAAAACATCAATTTCAGTCCAAAATATCGCCCTCTACCCTCGTTCAAAAACACAAAAAGACGCCATCCTACGATCGGTTGACGGAAGAGAATCGACCTACTCGGATCGCGCGCGCGATTCTCGAGACAGAGGCAAAGTTTCGCGCTCAAATTTATATAATTAGCTCGTCTTGGTCGGCTCTAGGTGTGCGTTTTTTTTTTTTTCTTCTTTTCAAACATGTGTGCGAATTTATACGGTGCAGCACGGAATTGGTGCAGAACCACTAAATTAGTCCGGGATGACACGACACTGACTGCCAGGCAAGAATAAGTCATTAAGGTGATGACGGCAGTGGCGAACGCAGCAAACATAAACTTCTCTGGGGGACGAAATTTTCCGGCACATGACACACACAGTGTGCACTTGAAAGACAGCTGAAGCTGGGAAATTGTGCGAAAAATTTGTTTATTTCGTCCTAAAATTTGTGAATTTCAAGTTGGATTTAGCATCACAGACGCCCTTGTTTTGATTGGAGAATGGTGTTTGTTCAAATTAGATTTTGAAACAAAAATTTTAAACTGAAGGCATGATTTTGCATTCAAAAAAGTATATTTTTGGTTCATTTTTTAAAGCACTTTTCAAAACAAGGGCGTCTATGTTAATTTTTAAGGCTTTTTTGCACGTGAAAAACATCCTTTTAATACTATGAACTATTGTTTGAATTTGTGCTCAAACAATCATAATTTGTGCAGCGTTAGAACATACTCTTTTTTATTATCACAGACGACCTTATTTTTATTGGGGATGTTCAAATTTGATTTTGAAACTGATTTTAAAACTATTCGCATGGTTTGCATTTCAATAAATTTTGTTTGCATGTTTTTGGGTTGTTCTTGTCAAGCTTTTTTTTTTCAAAACAAGGGCGTCTTTGTTATTTTTGATGCTCTTTAAGCTTTGAATGACTTATTTTTAACTGCATAAACTTTTGTCCGAATTTGTGCTTTTGTTCGCAAATTTGTGCCTTCGTTCTCAAATGCGTGTTCAAAAAAAAATGCAGCGTTAGGAGAAGATCGCTGAAATTTGCTGTTGAATTTAGCATCTTAGACGCCCTTATTGTTATTGGAATATGTTCCAATAAAAACAACAGATCCAACAGATTTTTGAACTGCAGGCATGCTTATGCATGTAAAGAAGTATGATTTTTTTAAATTTTTGAGTTGTTTACTTTGCAAGCAATTTCAAAACAAGGGCGTCTATGTTACTTTTTGATACTTTTTTCATACGTATTTTTAACATTGTGTACGATTGTTTAAATTTGTGCTGAAATTTTTTTTTGCAGTGTTTGGAGAAGCTTGATAGAGTTTGATTTTTAACTGATTATCACATAGACGCCCTTGTTTTTATTGGAATAATATTCAATTCGATTTTGAAACAATTTTCAAAACAAAAAAACATGATTCTGCATTTAAGGACGTCTCTGTAGATTTTTTGTGTTTTTTGTCAAACTTTTTTTCAAAACAAGGGCGTCTATGCTACTTTCTGATGTGCTATACGAATTAAATTTTTAAATAAACTATCAATAAATCAAGCAGCCAAGTCACGTCCAACCGGGTGCATTAAATTCTTTCCGCATTTATTGCTTTCATCGCAGAGAGTCGTTTCAATTATGCAAAGCACTTTCATTCCTAATTTCATCTTTTCCCAACAAACCATAAACCATAATATCAACAAAGAGAAAAAAAAAATTGAAACGACCAGACAGGGGTTGCGGGACTCTTTTCGGTCATTGTCGTCGTCGTCGTCATTTATCCCTTTTCCAATATGCATCACTTCCAGCTTCCGAGCAGAGTTCTCCTTTTTTTAATTACTGTTCCTCGAGAATTCCACAGCCCCGATGATCCGCTCGCAAGACTCTATTAGTATTCATCACGGACGATTTCGGTTTCAGCAGAAGTTGAAAAAAAAAACTTTTAATGAAAAAAATATGAAACCCTTTCGCGGGGCCTTTTGTTCTTCATTTATCATGACTGAATTCCTCCAACTCGCTTTTCTCTTCTTCTATTTATTCAAACTTCAACTGTTTAGACCAGAAAAAAATTAAAGCACATGCCCATTATTATCCCAGCTTTTTAAAGTGTTTTAAATTCAAACACAAAAAAAAATCGTCCCGTTATTCCCTACTCTCCATTTGTGTCCCTTCTAATAACCACACACTTTTTTTTTCAAGTGGAAAACCCCACCCGGAAAAGTGCAACCGCGCGCATTCACCCCTTTCTCTCGATTTAAACAACAGAGAGAAAAAAGGGATTCGTTTCATTTATTATTTGTTTTGTTTTCCCAGTGCACTGTTTGCGCAGACGATTCCGGGGCCGGGAAATTGCTCATTTCAGCACGAAATCTTCTCCACAACAACTCGTGGAGTGGTGGCACTTCAATCCATCAGGAAAGCACCCTTTAAAGTGAGCGGGGCGAAAAGGGGTTGAAGCGGAGGGAACTTGTTGCTACTTGTGACAGAAGTAAGAGTTTAAAATGCTCGAAAATCAAAAATTAAAACTTTAAAGGTTGTAAAATTAAACAGGAAAAATGTTGTGCCCATTTTGAATTTACTAGGCTCATAAATTAACTTTGGTGCCCTCAAGCTAAATGCTAGTACACAAATTTTTTGTGTAAAAAATCACAAAAAAAAACATTTTTAGCAAATTACCAATCAAGTGCCCATTTGGTGCCCTTTTTTACTAATTTTTTGCACTGATTTTTTGCTAACTTTAAATATTCAATTTGTAACATTTCGCCATTTTCATTCTTTGTGTGATCAAAATTAAGTGCCCTTTAGTGCCTTTTAGCTATTTTTTTTTACTTCGATTTCAAGGGTTCAAAAGCAGAATTGATTGGAAATTAATCGGAGCAATTTTGCTCTCGTGAATTGCGCCCAAATTTAGTGAATTTTGATGCCTTTGTGCTCAGATTAATAAAAATTCTGCATATTTTTTACTGTCTTAATTGAAACAAGTTAAACATTTCGCTGTTTTGATTTTGTATGTGGTAAAAATAAGTGCCCTTTTGGTCAGATCAAGGGCACTTAAATGTATAGGTTTAAAAAGTGCTAAATAATTGTTGTTTGATGTCTTTATGGCCAGATTTGGTTAGGATCACATAAAAAATACACTCACTCAACAATAATCAAGTGCCTATTTGGTGCCCTTTTGCTCACATAAAAAGCACTTAAATTGTGCACACTCAGTATAGTCCTAATCAGAACAGGTTAAAATTTGCACCATTTTGATTCTCATTGTGGTAATAATTAAGTGCCCATTTAGTGCCCTTTTGTTAAGATCGTGTGCACTAAAATTTATTGGTGTTACCGATTTTTCTATTTTACCTTTATTAACGCCCTTTTAAGTGAATTTTGGTGCCTTTTGCTAAAATTTGTCACATTGAAAAATACAGACTGCTTATAATGTGCCAACTTGGTGCCTTTTTGCTCAGATGTAGTTAATTAATTTTGTTAACGTTTTTAGTTGAGTGTCCATTTGGAGTTATTCATGTGCCCTTAAGTCGTTTCTCAAATTTAGTTTGGATTACATGAAAAATACATTTTAAATACGTTTATATTCAAGTGCCCATTTGGTGCCCCTTTGCTTACATAAAAGGCACTCAAGTTTTGCACACCAAGTCCCATTCAAAACAGGTTAAACTTGTCACCATCTTCAAATTTGGGTTGTAAAAATTATGTGCCCTTTACTGAAATTCTAATTTTTTACACCCTAATATTTTTTAAGATGTACAAAATTAGAATTTCAGTAAAGGGCACTTAATTTGTACAACCCAAAAATCATGATGGTGACAAGTTTTACCTGTTCTGAATGGGATTAGTGTGAGCATTTCTCTCATGCTCATGCTCACACTAAGTCCCATTCAAAACAGGTTAAACTTGTCACCATTTTTTAATTTTGGGTTGTAAAAATTAAGTGCCCTTTACTGAAATTCTAATTTTGTACACCTTAATATTTTTCTCAAAATTTCGTTCAAAATAAATTCTTAACAGGTTGCCACTTAAGTGTCCATTTGGTGCCCTTTTGCTCAGATTTAGTATGCGCATTGAATGCATAAATTCTTAATTTTGAATTTTTGTTTGGCCAAAATTTAGTGCCCATTTAGTGCCCTTTACTTAAATTCAGTGCACAAATATTTTGTGGAGTGATTCCGATTTTACGTACTGTCATTTGGAATATTTAAGACTCAATATTTTGGGCTCAATTAGGTCAAATCAAATTCGGTGCCCCTGTGCTCAGATTGGCTATACCTCAAAGTTTTTTTTTCAAAATAACTTTTTAAATAAATCCTAAACAGCTTACTAATGAAGTGCCTACTTGGTGCCCTTTTGCTCAGAATAAGTGCACCTCAATTGTGCATATTTTGCTCAAATTCATTTAAAACAGGTAAGATATGCCTCTGTTGTGCCCCTTGCAAAGATTTTAAGTCCTGAAATTTTTAGAAGTGTTGAATTAAATGCCTATTGAGAGCTGTTCTTTGTCGTTTTGGTCATATTTAGTTCTACATATTTTTTTTTAATTTTTACTCCAACAGTTTGTACTAGTCAGGATTAGTGTTCAAATTTCAGTTCTCATTTAGAGCTATTTTGTGTCGCTATTTTTGATACATATTTGATACAATTAAAATTTACAACAACGACAAAAAATCACATGAAACTATATTCTAAACAGATTTTGAGTCGAGTGCCCAGTTACAGAGCCCAGTTGAATCCGATAGTTATTATTTTGAAATTTAGATCTCAAATTCAAGTGCTAATTTGTGCTTTTGGGTGCCTTTATGCTTAGCTTGAGTACCCTTAAAATTTTACAGTTAAAACATGACACAAAAATATACTACGAACAGATTTTGGTCCATGTGCCCATTTTGTGCCCTTTTAATAAATTGAGTGCACCTAGTTTTATTTGGCCATTAAAACTTCAAAAATACTCATCATTTCAACCAGTTTGAATTTGTTAAAATGTAACGTAACTCAAAATTCAGAATTATTCACTTAAGTTTTCAAACATTTAAACAGAGTTGCCAGATATCTGGGAAATTTTTTATAGTGATCTCATCAAATGCTCCAACAACCGTCATCATTATTGATTCGTAATAAATTACCGACGAGAATGGTATCTAAAAAACAAAACTTAGAAACTGTCTTAGTATTTAAGGACAGAGTTGCCAGAGTCGCATTTTTTTCTGGAAAAGAGTTCTGAAGTAACTTTAGACAGAGTTGCCAGCATTTTGGTGCTCAAATACAAATTGTTTTGTTAGAGTGAAAACGACTCAATTTATTTGAAATTGGCCAGCCCTACCCCGTTACATCTGCCGCAGAGACGATTCTTTGCATTTTAAATTGTTTATTTCAACGTAAGAACAAATCCCCGACATGCTTCACTCAACCAAAAAAACGCTTCTTTTTTTCGCAAAATTCATTTACCCAGCAACGCAAAATTCCCCAAATTGCGATTATTATCACACGTTCGCGGGTTCCCGCGCACTGCAAAATTCCTTCCTGCAACGCGCATAAATTTTCAAAAATGAGACAAAATCTCGCGAGCCAGCGAAAAAAAAACCTGCCAAAAATCAAAAGTGAAGGGGAAAATTCTTATCATCGCAGCAACCACGCGAAGGAGAAGAACAATTTTCTAACTTGAACTGTGAAAAAATCTTGGTTTTTGTGCGCTTTTTTCGTCACTGAAAAAAAAACATGTAATTTTACATTGAAGATTGTGTAAATTTTCATTTCGCTTTAAATTACATAATTTGCATGTAATTTTACGTAATTTTTTTAGAATGCGTAAATTTTACGCTTTTTTCGATGTAATATTATAACGATTTTTTAACGGTGCAGTCAGAAAGAAGTGAAAGGAAGATGTGGCTTGCTGAGATTCCTGTCTGGTTTTTGGTCATCGTCGTCGGCGGCGGTTATTGAACTTTTTTATTTCTCGGTTTTGACCAGTTCCAGACCAGAATGCATCATGCGAAGAGGGTTGACGAAAGATTGTTGCATTCTTGTGCTGATTTTCGGGCGATTTTTTTTTGTTTAGTGTCATTGACATTTAATGAGAATGAGGATGACGTGCATTTTTCTTGCAGTTTTGGCATTGTTTCGTAACTTTATGTAATATTAGTTTTTTACATGAATTTCATGTAAAAAAATTTGTATTGGCAAGCAAAATTTATTAGCCCTTCCCTAATCAACCAAAACCATAACCTTAATTGTTTACCTGCAACATGAAACGAAATCACTCCCAAAAACTAACGCCAGAGAGGGTGCTAACCCTTACACTAATAAATATATACAAAACATTCAAATTTTCACATTAAGAACCCCTTTTCCCTTGCCCTTAGTCCTTAAACGAAAAACGACGGAAATTTAATTAACGGCACGGCGTGTCCCACAAACCACTCGACGAAATCGACTGTATCGACTCGTTGGTAGTAGGCCTTGGAGCGCAACTTAAGGGTTCGTTTCCCTCCCTTAACCTTAGAAGGCCTACCAGTTTTGTTTGGATGCCTCATTAGCATAACAGTGAGTGACGTTTGATGATTTGGGCGGAGGGAGGGGAGGAGGGGGTTTGTTGATTGAGAAACGTCACCCTCCCTACCTGGTATAAGGGAAGAGGGGTCATGGCCTGCTCGGAAATCGCTAATTTTGTAAACCACTCAATTAGGTTGTTTTTTTTTTAAGTTTTCATACTAATTTAAGTTTTTTCTTGTTTTTCTTTTTCAGATTGACGACAATTGATTGCTGATTTAGTACGAAATGGATTAAAAACCATGAAACAATAGAGCAATTCTCTACGAAATCGGTCTTTTTTCTTCAATTTTAATTTCTGTATTTTTTAATCCGACTGAAACTTTTTTGGTGCCTTCGGTATGCCCAAAGAAGCCATTTTGCATCATTAGTTTGTCCATATAATTTTCCATACAAATTTGGCAGCTGTCCATACAAAAATGATGTATGAAAATTCAAAAATCTGTATCTTTTGAAGGAATTTTTTGATCGATTTGGTGTCTTCGGCAAAGTTGTAGGTATGGATACGGACTGCACTGGAAAAAAATAATACACGGTAAAAAAAATTTGGTAATTTTTTTATTTAACTTTTTATCACTAAAACTTGATTTACAAAAAAACACTATTTTTAATTTTTTTTATTTTTTGATATGTTTTAGAGGACATAAAATGCCAACTTTTCAGAAATTTCCAGGTTGTGCAAAAAATCATTGACCGAGTTATGAATTTTTTAATCAATACTGATTTTTTCAAAAAATCGAAATTTTGGTCGTAAAATTTTTCAACTTCATTTTTCGATGTAAAATCAAATTTGCAATCAAAAAGTACTTTAGTGAAATTTTGATAAAGTGCACCGTTTTCAAGTTATAGCCATATTTAAGTGACTTTTTTGAAAATAGTCGCAGTTTTTTATTTTTTAAAATTAGTGCACATGTTTGCCCAGTTTTGAAAAAAATATTTTTGAAAAGCTGAGAAAATTCTCTATATTTTGCTTATTCGGACTTTGTTGATACGACCTTTAGTTGCTGAGATATTGCAATGCAAAGGTTTAAAAACAGGAAAATTGATGTTTTCTAAGTTTCACCCAAACAACCCACCATTTTCTATCGTCAATATCTCAGCAACTAATGGTCCGATTTTCAATGTTAATATATGAAACAATTGTGAAATTTTCCGATCTTTTCGAAAAAAATATTTTCAAAATTTTCAAATCAAGACTAACATTTTAAAAGGGCGTAATATTGAATGTTTGGCCTTTTTGAAATGTTAGTCTTGATTTGAAAATTTTGAAAATATTTTTTTCGAAAAGATCGGAAAATTTCACAAATGTTTCATATATTAACATTGAAAATCGGACCATTAGTTGCTAAGATATTGACGATAGAAAATGGTGGGTTGTTTGGGTGAGACTTAGAAATCATCAATTTTCCTGTTTTTAAACCTTTGCATTGCAATATCTCAGCAACTAAAGGTCGTATCAACAAAGTCCGAATAAGCAAAATATAGAGAATTTTCTCAGCTTTTCAAAAATATTTTTTCAAAACTGGGCAAACATGTGCACTAATTTTAAAAAATGAAAAACTGCGACTATTTTCAAAAAAGTCACTTAAATATGGCTATAACTTGAAAACGGTGCACTTTATCAAAATTTCACTAAAGTACTTTTTGATTGCAAATTTAATTTTACATCGAAAAATGAAGTTGAAAAATTTTTACGACCAAAATTTCGATTTTTTGAAAAAATCAGTATTGATTAAAAAATTCATAACTCGGTCAATGATTTTTTGCACAACCTGGAAATTTCTGAAAAGTTGGCATTTTATGTCCTCTAAAACATATCAAAAAATAAAAAAAATTAAAAATAGTGTTTTTTTGTAAATCAAGTTTTAGTGACAAAAAGTTAAATAAAAAAATCACCAAATTTTTTTTACCGTGTATTATTTTTTTCTAGTGTAGTCCGTATCCATACCTACAACTTTGCCGAAGACACCAAATCGATCAAAAAATTCCTTCAAAAGATACAGATTTTTGAATTTTCATACATCATTTTTGTATGGACAGCTGCCAAATTTGTATGGAAAATTATATGGACAAACTAATGATGCAAAATGGCTTCTTTGGGCATACCGAAGGCACCAAAAAAGTTTCAGTCGGATTAAAAAATACAAAAAAAATCGAATGACCGAAATCCTAGAGAACTGCTCAATACAGACTGATTTAGAGGTACTTAACAGAAGTTTTACAAAATCATCATTCCTTCAGTTTTTCATCGATTCATATTTAGTTCATTAATTTGTGAGATGTGACATTAGAATAGCAAAGCATTGAATAAAAAAAACAAAAATATTGTTTAAAATGTGCCTTATAAACAAGATTTTAGTTACCAACATAAATGTAACCCATGTGCCTTACAAAAATGCTCAATAAAAATAAATATTTTGATGTGAAATTTACAAATTGTTTTGATTTTTTTTCGAAATTTTAGAAAGCTATTTTGTTAATTTGAAAAAAAATGTGGAAAAAAAATAATGTTTGAAAAGTGTTTCATGATGTTTTTTGTTGTAAGCTTGTTTTTTTTTATGTTTCGTTTTGCGGACGTCAGGGTAATTCCCAAAGCCTACTATTATAATAATAATGATTTTCAACCTTGCCCTCATGTTTGCTCTTGGCAATTCACAACTAATTGTGAGACAATTCCAGTTGAATAGCATGATCAATGGCAATTTTAAAGCTCGCTTCTCATAATTTTCATTAACCTTATGTGCGGAAGGTGAGCAAAAAATCACACTTTTTCATGTATTTGACTGATGACGGGTGTGAAACGCGCGCTTCTCTTCTGTTCTCATGCTTATGAGCTTGATTTTAAATATTTCACAGATTACTGTATTACTGCCTACTTGGCATATTATCTTAATCTACGCTGAGGCGTCTCATTTCTAGCCCGAGGGGGTCCCCGCTAGTAATTAGTCTTGCTTAAGTAAGTGTGTGCATTTTACTAGACTTACTGTTATGCGAATCAGTGATTTATGGGAGTGTGATTCACACACACTCACATTCACAGAAGGGAGAGCAAAAAATTCTACGACTTTGAGAATAATTGCTGCCGGAAAACAATATAAACTTTTGGCGCCATCTAGAGGAGCCCTTCTCTAGCTAAAGGGGAATTAGTCGAGAGGGACTGGGAAATAGACATTAAACCAATCTAGTAGTCGTCGCCGTCGTCGTCGCCATTCAGGGAAATCATTCTGATCGTAGTAGGCCGTTCGATTGTGCACATTGGTGGAATTGTGGGTAATTCGCGCGCTGAAAGGAGATATAATTGATGATTCAATCAAAGTAGGCGAACTCGCGAGTAATTATGGGGTTGGGTGCCTTATGAACTCATCGCGGATCAACGCCTACTGATAAGTGAAACAAATCACTTAAAACTCTTAAAATTCTTAAAATTCTTAAAATTCTTAAAATTCTTAAAATTCTTAAAATTCTTAAAATTCTTAAAATTCTTAAAATTCTTAAAATTCTTAAAATTCTTAAAATTCTTAAAATTCTTAAAATTCTTAAAATTCTTAAAATTCATAAAATTCTTAAAATTCTTAAAATTCTTAAAATTCTTAAAATTCTTAAAATTCTTAAAATTCTTAAAATTCTTAAAATTCTTAAAATTCTTAAAATTCTTAAAATTCTTAAAATTCTTAAAATTCTTAAAATTCTTTAAATTCTTTAAATTCTTAAAATTCTTAAAATTCTTAAAATTCTTAAAATTCTTCAAATTCTTAAAATTCTTAAAATTCTTAAAATTCTTAAAATTCTTAAAATTCTTAAAATTCTTAAAATTCTTAAAATTCTTAAAATTCTTAAAATTCTTAAAATTCTTAAAATTCTAAAAATTTTTAAAAATTTTCAAAATCTTAAAATTCTTAAAGTTTTTAAAATTTATTAAATTCTTAAAATTCTTAAAATTCTTAAAATTCTTAAAATTCTTAAAATTCTTAAAATTCTTAAAATTCTTAAAATTCTTAAAATTCTTAAAATTCTTAAAATTCTTAAAATTCTTTAAATTCTTAAAATTCTTAAAATTCTTTAAATTCTTTAAATTCTTTAAATTCTTTAAATTCTTTAAATTCTTTAAATTCTTTAAATTCTTTAAATTCTTTAAATTCTTTAAATTCTTTAAATTCTTTAAATTCTTTAAATTCTTAAAATTCTTTAAATTCTTTAAATTCTTAAAATTCTTAAAATTCTTAGAATTCTTAAAATTCTTAAAATTCTTAAAATTCTTAAAATTCTTAAAATTCTTAAAATTCTTAAAATTCTTAAAATTCTTAAAATTCTTAAAATTCTTAAAATTCTTAAAATTCTTAAAATTCTTAAAATTCTTAAAATTCTTAAAATTCTTAAAATTCTTAAAATTCTTAAAATTCTTAAAATTCTTAAAATTCTTAAAATTCTTAAAATTCTTAAAATTCTTAAAATTCTTAAAATTCTTAAAATTCTTAAAATTCTTAAAATTCTTAAAATTCTTAAAAATCTTAAAATTCTTAAAATTCTTAAAATTCTTAAAATTTTAAAATTCTTAAAATTCTTAAAATTCTTAAAATTCTTAAAATTCTTAAAATTCCTAATATTCCTAAAATTCTTAAAATTCTTTAAATTCTTTAAATTCTTTAAATTCTTTAAATTCTTTAAATTCTTTAAATTCTTTAAATTCTTTAAATTCTTTAAATTCTTTAAATTCTTTAAATTCTTAAAATTCTTAAAATTCTTAAAATTCTTAAAATTCTTAAAATTCTTAAAATTCTTAAAATTCTTAAAATTCTTAAAATTCTTAAAATTCTTAAAATTCTTAAAATTCTTAAAATTCTTAAAATTCTTAAAATTCTTAAAATTCTTAAAATTCTTAAAATTCTTAAAATTCTTAAAATTCTTAAAATTCTTAAAATTCTTAAAATTCTTAAAATTCTTAAAATTCTTAAAATTCTTAAAATTCTTAAAATTCTTAAAATTCTTAAAATTCTTAAAATTCTTAAAATTCTTAAAATTCTTAAAATTCTTAAAATTCTTAAAATTCTTAAAATTCTTAAAATTCTTAAAATTCTTAAAATTCTTAAAATTCTTAAAATTCTTAAAATTCTTAAAATTCTTAAAATTCTTAAAATTCTTAAAATTCTTAAAATTCTTAAAATTCTTAAAATTCTTAAAATTCTTAAAATTCTTAAAATTCTTAAAATTCTTAAAATTCTTTAAATTCTTTAAATTCTTTAAATTCTTTAAATTCTTTAAATTCTTAAAATTCTTAAAATTCTTAAAATTCTTAAAATTCTTAAAATTCTTAAAATTCTTAAAATTCTTAAAATTCTTAAATTTCCTCAAATTCTAAAAATTTGTTAAATTCTTCAAATTTTTTTTTTATTTTCAATAGTTCTTTAAATTTTTAAAAATTCCAAAGCTGAAATTTTGAATTTCAAATGTAAAATATCACGACGCTTTTTTACGTAACTCGCCATTCCCGCCAAAAATCCAGCTTCCCTCTTATCGCCACTCTTAAGGTTGTGCGCATTTCCCTGCAGCAACAACGGAGAAGTCACCTTATCGCTGAGTGTCAAAAAACTGCTGCTGCACTGCATTAGGGCACCTCCACCTCTGCCAATGAACCGCAACAGGAAATGTTTTTTTTTATTTCTTAATTTTGCAAGCAAGCAATTAAACGTCTAAGTAGGCCGCGCCAGTTTTCGATTAGCGCCATTATCAATTCGAAAAAAATGTTTTGTTTATTTTTTGGGATTGCATTTGCAAGGTGAACCTAAGGTGATCCGAGCTGGCGTCACAGCCTACTGCAGTGCGATAATTCTGGGAAGTTTGAATGATATTTCTTTGAAAATGGCGTCTCAGGAAGAGAAAATAGATTAAATTAATTACAGAGTCGAGCGGGCTGGCGAAAGTTGCGTGCCGAATGGCCATAAAATTTGGACCGACTTCAGTCGAATTCGGCCGGTCTATTATAGTAATTATTGGGTGCCCTCTGGATGGGCAGAATAACTAAAATAAAACTAATGAAAATAGTACCCATGGGAGCTCTGGATGAAATTGAAAAATGTCATTGAAAACTATTTTTTGAAGGAACTAAGCTTAAATTACTCGCAGCGGCTTCAATTACCGAAACGGCAGGTTGATTTTTACACCATCAGAAAAAAAACCCCTGAAATCGTAGGAGGCGTGAGACGTCAGGTAGAACTTTTAAGAAGGCGCAAAATTTGGCACTTGCCAACCTCTCCTACCTCGCACGGCCTACCTCGATCCCAACAACAACAATTGTCACCCAAAGTCGAAGGCAAGAAGTTGCCTCAAAAAGAGAAATGTCACTTTTATTGCCTTCGACACCTTGTTTTGTCCTTGAAGCAAATTTACCTGTGTGTGGGGGTGACAGTTCCAATAAAGAAATTTGCCCGTTTGACAGTTGTGTTGTCTTTAAGGCACGGAGAACTTGATTACTTTATGGCGCGGAACCTAAAAAGAGGGAAAACCCCTGAAGGCTTTCATTCTTGCGTAGAGCTTGGGTAAACAAAAATGGGCAAATTTGAAAGGTAAACAAGCTAGTTTGTTTAAGAGTCAGGGTTGCGGTAAAAAGGTGGGAATTGAATAAAAAATAAAATAAAATTAAGTGTATCAACACTTCTACAAAAGTTGACTGATAAAATTATCAAGAATTTGTAAAAATAAATAAATGTAATTCTTAATTCCCACCTTTTTCTAATAATCTTGGGCTGCGCGCAAACGTCAGTTGCACCAACTGTGCAGTATGATTAATTCTCGCGTTCGCGCTAAATCATGCGCGATATTTACATCTCTCGTCTTGTTCCAGGCAGAGAGCAGTGCAGATTACAAATCGTTTGCAAATAGGGATTACTCAGAACAAGCGATGAGACAATTCTGTAACAATGGTGGAGGAAAAGTCAGCATTTCTGAACAATTTATCGAAGTTTTTAAATATTCTTAAAATTCGTACGCATTTCATGAAATCTTTTTGGTTGAAAAAGGATAACGTCCTAAATAGAGGCAGCTACCTTACCTACTTAATTATTCAATTTACGTTTTTGTTCAAAAGCTAGATTTCCTGGCGCTGGGTTTAATAATAGCCTGAACAAGCTCCAGCTAATCACCAAATGAAACTGAAAGCATCAAAGTTCACGTTAAAAACGGTGATCCGCTACTGAGAAAATCGCAAACGTCACTCGATCCGACTTCAATCCGCCTTCCAAAAGACATCCGCAAATCGGTTCTCGCGCAAGCCGTACGCGTTTCAATCACCGCACAATCTATCAACTGTCAAATTTTGCGTGACCCTAATGAGTCCCCGCAGCCTACTTTGCGCCAATCGCTCACCTGCAGCCAACATAACCTCTTACATTTCCCGTACGCACGCATCGATCTCGCGCGTAATTATGTGCAAAATTTACAGTTTCAGAAAAAAACCCCGTTGACATGATTTATCAACTTCGCGGTCAAGCCCGCACGCACGCACGCAAAAAAAAACAAAGTAGTCGGCTGCAACTTTCTCATTACCGGCTTGCGGAGTGGCGCCGCCCCGCGGCCACTTTCGGAAACCAGTTGACATTCACGCGCCCGAGTTGTGCTGCGCGCGCGAAAATTGCACCCCAAAATGAGAACAACAACAACGAGGTGTAATTTAAGAGCCGGGATCCTTTTCCCCCCGGAGTAATAATAATAAACGCAAACTTGAGAAAGATCCGATCGATTGGGTTCGGTTCGGTTCACAGAAGTGAATGTAGTTTGGTTGGTTTTCCGGCGGATCCTTGCGAACTGGGCATGTGGGAAAGTTGAGTGACCTGTAAGACGAATGACATTTTGAACCCGGGTTGATTTGAGGTCGGGAGGGGGTTTTGACATTTGAAACGGTTCATTTTTGACAGCGTTGTCAATAGTCGTTGGAACGGCGATTTAAAGTCTTTCATTCTTAGAAATTACAAAAATTAAAAAAATAACTAAAATCAAAAAAATATTAAAATTATTAAATTTTTTAAAATAATTAAAATTATAAAAATTATTAAAATCATTAAAATTATTAAAATTATTAAAATTATTAAAATTATTAAAATTATTAAAATTATTAAAATTATTAAAATTATTAAAATTATTAAATTTTTTAAAATAATTAAAATTATTAAAATCATTAAAATTATTAAAATTATTAAAATTATTAAAATTATTAAAATTATTAAAATTATTAAAATTATTAAAATTATTAAAATTATTAAAATTATTAAAATTATTAAAATTATTAAAATTATTAAAATTATTAAAATTATTAAAATTATTAAAATTATTAAAATTATTAAAATTATTAAAATTATTAAAATTATTAAAATTATTAAAATTATTAAAATTATTAAAATTATTAAAATTATTAAAATTATTAAAATTATTAAAATTATTAAAATTATTAAAATTATTAAAATTATTAAAATTATTAAAATTATTAAAATTATTAAAATTATTAAAATTATTAAAATTATTAAAATTATTAAAATTATTAAAATTATTAAAATTATTAAAATTATTAAAATTATTAAAATTATTAAAATAATTAAAATTATTAAAATAATTAAAATTATTAAATTTATTAAAATTATTAAAATTATTAAAATTATCAAAATTATTAAAATTATTTAAGTTATTAAAATTATTGAAATTATTAAAATTATTAAAATTATTAAAATTATTAATATTATTAAAATTATTAAAATTATTAAAATAATTAAAATTATTAAAATTATTAAAACTACTAAAATTATTAAAATTATTAGAATTATGAAAATAATTAAAATTATAAAATTCTTAAAATCCTTAAAATTATTAAATTATTAAATTTATTAAAAATATTTAAATTATTAAAATTATTAAATTATTAAAATTATTAAATTATTAAAATTATTAAAATATTAAATTATAAAATTATTAAAATTATTAAAATTATTAAAATTATTAAAATTATTAAAATTATTAAAAGTATTAAAATTATTAAAATATTAAAATGATTAAAATTATTAAAATATTAAAATCATTTAAATTATTTATATTTTTAAAAAACTGTTAAAATTATTAAAATTATTAAAATTATTAAAATTATTAAAATTATTAAAATTATTACAATTATAACAATTATTAAAATTAACAAAATTATTAAATTATTAAATTATTAAATTATTAAATTATTAAATTATTAAATTATTAAATTATTAAATTATTAAATTATTAAATTATTAAATTATTAAATTATTAAATTATTAAATTATTAAATTATTAAAATTATAAAATTATTAAAATTATTAAAATTATTAAAATTATTAAAATTATTAAAATTATTAAAATTATTAAAATTATTAAAATTATTAAAATTATTAAAATTATTAAAATTATTAAAATTATTAAAATTATTAAAATTATTAAAATTATTAAAATTATTAAAATTATTAAAATTATTAAAATTATTAAAATTATTAAAATTATTAAAATTATTAAAATTATTAAAATTATTAAAATTATTAAAATTATTAAAATTATTAAAATTATTAAAATTATTAAAATTATTAAAATTATTAAAATTATTAAAATTATTAAAATTATTAAAATTATTAAAATTATTAAAATTATTAAAATTATTAAAATTATTAAAATTATTAAAATTATTAAAATAATTAAAATTATTAAAATTATGAAAATTATAAAAATTATAAAAATTATAAAAATTATTAAAATTATTAAAATTATTAAAATTATTAAAATTATTAAAATTATTAAAATTATTAAAATTATTAAAATTATTAAAATTATTAAAATTATTAAAATTATTAAAATTATTAAAATTATTAAAATTATTAAAATTATAAAATTAATAAAATTATTAAAATTATTAAAATTATTAAAATTATTAAAATTATTAAAATTATTAAAATTATTAAAATTATTAAAATTATTAAAATTATTAAAATTATTAAAATTATTAAAATTATTAAAATTATTAAAATTATTAAAATTATTAAAATTATTAAAATTATTAAAATTATTAAAATTATTAAAATTATTAAAATTATTAAAATTATTAAAATTATTAAAATTATTAAAATTATTAAAATTATTAAAATTATTAAAATTATTAAAATTATTAAAATTATTAAAATTATTAAAATTATTAAAATTATTAAAATTATTAAAATAATTAAAATTATTAAAATTATTAAAATTATTAAAATTATTAAAATTATTAAAATTATTAAAATTATTAAAATTATTAAAATTATTAAAATTATTAAAATTAATAAAGTTATTAAAATTATTAAAATTATTAAAATTAATAAAATTATTAAAATTATTAAAATTATTAAAATTATTAAAATTATTAAAATTATTAAAATTATTAAAATTATTAAAATTATTAAAATTATTAAAATTATTAAAATTATTAAAATTATTAAAATTATTAAAATTATTAAAATTATTAAAATTATTAAAATTATTAAAATTATTAAAATTATTAAAATTGTTCAAATTATTAAAATTATTAAAATTATTAAAATTATTAAAATTATTAAAATTATTAAAATTATTAAAATTATTAAAATTATTAAAATTATTAAAATTATTAAAATTATTAAAATTATTAAAATTATTAAAATTATTAAAATTATTAAAATTATTAAAATTATTAAAATTATTAAAATTATTAAAATTATTAAAATTATTAAAATTATTAAAATTATTAAAATTATTAAAATTATTAAAATTATTAAAATTATTAAAATTATTAAAATTATTAAAATTATTAAAATTATTAAAATTATTAAAATTATTAAAATTATTAAAATTATTAAAATTATTAAAATTATTAAAATTATTAAAATTTTTAAAAATTTAAAATTTTTAAAATTTTTAAAATTTTTAAATTTTTTAAAAATTTTAAAATTTTAATGATTTTAATAATTTTTAAATTTTTTAAAATTAATTAAATTAAATTATTAATATTACTAAAAGTATAAAAATTTTAAATTTATTTAACCAAAGAATTGTAAAAAATATTTATAAATTTGAATTAAAAAAATATTAAGGACTATGTGATTTTTTTAAGTTAACGCAAAGTCTTTAAAATTTCCCAATATTGTTTTAATAACTTTTTTTTAAAAGAAGCAGCATCTGCTATAACCCAGTCAAATCAATCCGAACTCTGAAACGGAATCTAATTAGATTCGTATACAAATTCCGTTTCAAACGCAACAACCGGTTCGAACACGGAATTCAACTCGAATCGTTTACGTATTCCGTGTCAAACGCAACAACCAATTCCGTGTACGTACCGGTTGTTGCGTTTGAAACTGAATACGTAAACGATTCGAATTGAATTCCGTTTCAAAATCCCGATTGAATTGGCTGGGTTAGGTTGACTCGATTGTGGTCAGTTTGAACCCTATTGCATTCTAAATCTTGCAAGGTTTTTGACATTTGAACCGGTTCATTTTTGACAGCTTCGACAAGAGTCTTTCAAACGGTGTTTCAAAGTCTATTAATCCAGAACGTTTGTCGATTTTCCGGATCAATTTCAAATCGGGTTTGAACCGGTTCAGTTTTGACAGCTCACATCAAGAGTGTTTTTTGACTGGTAGTTCTGACGGCGATTTAAAGTCCAGCAGTTTAAATTTTGTCATGGCCTACTTGCCGATCCTTGCCAGACACTCGAATCGGAAATCGGGCCACCCTTGCGGAATAATTTATCCAAGTCGACGACTGATAAAGTCCAGCCTACTAGGCGCGAGCGCGCGCGTCAATTGAGGTTAGGGACTCGACGCCGGTTGTTGTCAAACATGACTTCTTCGTTTTCGCATTTCACGTTGCCCGCGCACGCCGGCCGGCCGCGAGTACACAAGAACTCTCGCGCGCGATAAAAGCGCCAATTGCGAAATGCATAAATGCACTCGCGTTACTCAGCGAGTGAGTATGTGTTTGTGCGGGGAGTAAATATAAACAACCCTGTGATGATGGTTGATGGGCGTTCGTCGTGTTCTTGGCCCCCCCTTCACCTCAACCGGTTCCCCTTTGCGTCACTTTTGACATCTCGACTCTCGTCTGTACATTTTCATTAAAGCAAAACTGTACATACACTCAACCCATATACAACAACTGCACATGTTGTAGCCGGTACTGCTGCTGCTGCTGTTGATATTGTTATTGTCGACGTGAAAAAGGCCGGTTGGACTTTAGTACGCCGGCCGGCCGCCATTTGTATATATTGTTTGGTTTCGTCTCCACCGGTTGCCGCGAACCGCTCGCAGCGCCTCCTACGATTGAAAGTGCATGCGGCTGTGTCCGGCTTCGTTTGACATCCATAAATGTGTCTCCGACCTCGATCCATCATATCGATTGGCTCGCCACCCCAACCCGCCGTCTGTCCGCCCTTTTCGCCTGATTTATGGTGGGAATGCTCCTCGTCTTCGTTGGCGGTGGGAATCCGTCTGGTCGATGCTAATCCGATTTGCGGATAGTTCAATCGGTTGGCAAATGAACCGGTTGACGACTAACCGCTTGAACCGGTTCGCCTTGACGACCACTTCATTTCGCAACATCTCGCCGGAAGATTTATGTTCCTACCTCTCACACTCTCGGGTACGCCACGGGTTCCAGATTACATTTCCATGTTTTTTTCTCGCCCGCCCGCCTTTGCAACCCTTCCCGGTTCCGGTGCGCAAAAATTGGCCCCAAGGGCCATAAATCCCAAGAACCCCCTGTTCTCGCCAAACGCGCCCTCTCCAGAAAAGGAAAAACAAATGTTTTCCGGGACCACTTTGCGACGACCCTCGAGAAGTCGCACTCGAAACGTCAAAAGTGGTGTCGCGTTAAAAAAAAAACTCGTGACATTCCTCGCAGTAGGCGTTGATCCGACATCTGAAGCGCGTACTTCGGCACGGCTACTTTGATGGGTAATTTTTGGTTGGTTTTGAATTTCAAACGCGAAAATGACGCGATTTTTGCGACGATTTGCAAGTTAATTAGCAAATTGACGCGAACCGGTTAAAATGGCGGCAAACATCACTTCGAATTACGCCACTTGTAGAAATTCCGCGTGTATCTTTTTTTGTGTGTCTCCACTCGATGAGGAGGCACAATTTGCAAGGTGTCGTAACAGGAGAACCCTGTTTAGACAGAGAGAAAGAGAGAGTAGAGAGGGGAATAATGCAATTACGCCCAGCTTTTCCTCTCTATTTATATTGCAAAAGTACACAGAAAATGAAATAACGTAAGATCCGACTGCATCACCACAGAATTGCATCCCGGTTGTGAAATACTGCAACCGCCACGAAGAAGACGCAACAAACAAAAACATAACCTACAAAATGATGCCCCGTCATCGTCGGGCAAGATATTTATCGTGTAAAAATTTAGTGATCACAAACCGTGGTCATCACTCATCATAGTAGGCTATTGTCCTACACCCGAAAAGAGAAAGAGCGCGCGCGAAAAATGCACTTTTTCGACTGTTTCGTGCCGGTTGACATGACAACAACGCAAAACACGTCCCATCAAGAGTTTGTTGTCGCAGCAAGCGTTGCACTTTTCGCGCTCTCTCTCTCCAAACCGATATGTGTTGGTGTTTTATTTTTGCATTTTTATTTGCGGTTCCATCGTTCGCGTCGTCGTCGGCGACGATGCAGTTATTTGGGCTAATGAGTGTGTGTGTCAAAATAAATGAAGTAAAAATGCCGGCCGGCCGGCCGGCTTGTTTTTTTTTTGTTTAATTTGCACCACCACCACTGCGGAGAACAATGGGCGCACATTTCTCACCACAAAAACTAAACAAATTAAGGTGAGACGCGGAATAAGATGACACCAATACAGCTGAAGTCTCTGAGGTGAAAATTGTCTTTCTTGTCACACACGGCCATGCGAGGTCAATGAATTGATTTTGTCAAGTGTCTTGCCCCTTGTTATACATCTTAATTTTAAGAATTAAAAAAAATAAAATTTTCAAAAAATTTAAAATTTTTTTTTTAATTTTAAATAGTGTAAAAATTTTCAAAATTTTTTAAAACTTTAAAAAATAAAATTTGAAATAAAAAAAAATCAAGAATTAAAAAAAATAATTTTGAGAACCAGAAAAAAAAACAAAATTTCTAAGTATTTTAAGAATTTTAAGAATTTTAAGAATATAAACAATTTTAAGAATTTTAAAAATTTTAAAAATTTTAAAAATTTTAAGAATTTTAAGAATTTTAAGAATTTTAAGAATTTTAAGAATTTTAAGAATTTTAAGAATTTTAAGAATTTTAAGAATTTTAAGAATTTTAAGAATTTTAAGAATTTTAAGAATTTTAAGAATTTTAAGAATTTTAAGAATTTTAAGAATTTTAAGAATTTTAAGAATTTTAAGAATTTTAAGAATTTTAAGAATTTTAAGAATTTTAAGAATTTTAAGAATTTTAAGAATTTTAAGAATTTTAAGAATTTTAAGAATTTTAAGAATTTTAAGAATTTTAAGAATTTTAAGAATTTTAAGAATTTTAAGAATTTTAAGAATTTTAAGAATTTTAAGAATTTCAAGAATTTTAAGAATTTTAAGATTTTTAAGAATTTTAAGATTTTTAAGAATTTGAAGAATTTGAAGAATTTTAAGAATTTTAAGTATTTTAAGAATTTAAAGAATTTTAAGAATTTTAAGAATTTTTAGAATTTTAAGAATTTTAAGAATATTAAGAATATTAAGAATTTTAAGAATTTTAAGAATTTTAAGAATTTTAAGAATTTTAAGAATTTTAAGAATTTTAAGAATTTTAAGAATTTTAAGAATTTTAAGAATTTTAAGAATTTTAAGAATTCTAAGAATTTTAAGAATTTTAAGAATTTTAAGAATTTTAAGAATTTTAAGAATTTTAAGAATTTTAAGAATTTTAAGAATTTTAAGAATTTTAAGAATTTTAAGAATTTTAAGAATTTTAAGAATTTTAAGAATTTTAAGAATTTTAAGAATTTTAAGAATTTTAAGAATTTTAAGAATTTTAAGAATTTTAAATTTTTTAAGAATTTTAAGAATTTTAAGAATTTTAAGAATTTTAAAAAATTTAAGAACTTAAAGAATTTTAAGAATTTTAAGAATTTTAAGAATTTTAAGAATTTTAAGAATTTTAAGAATTTTAAGAATTTTAAGAATTTTAAGAATTTTAAGAATTTTAAGAATTTTAAGAATTTTAAGAATTTTAAGAATTTTAAGAATTTTAAGAATTTTAAGAATTTTAAGAATTTTAAGAATTTTAAGAATTTTAAGAATTTTATAAGAATTTTAAGAATTTTAAGAATTTTAAGAAATTGAAGAATTTTAATAATTTTAAGAATTTGAAGAATTTTAAGAATTTTAAGAATTTTAAGAATTTTAAGAATTTTAAGAATTTTAAGAAGTTTAAGAAGTTGAAGAATTTTAAGAATTTTAAGAATTTTAAGAATTTTAAGAATTTTAAGAAATTTTAAGAATTTTAAGAATTTTAAGAAATTTAAGAATTTTTAGAATTTTAAGAATTTTAAGAATTTTAAGAATTTTAAGAATTTTAAGTATTTTAAGTATTTTAAGAATTTTAAGAATTTTAAGAATTTTTAGAATTTTTAGAATTTTAAGAATTTTAAGAATTTTAAGAATTTTAAGAATTTTAAGAATTTTAAATATTTTAAGAATTTTAAGAATTTTAAGAATTTTAAGAATTTTAAATATTTTAAGAATTTTAAGAATTTTAAGAATTTTAAGAATTTTAAGAATTTTAAGAATTTTAAGAATTTTAAGAATTTTAAGAATTTTAAGAATTTTAAGAATTTTAAGAATTTTAAGAATTTTAAGAATTTTAAGAATTTTAAGAATTTTAAGAATTTTAAGAATTTTAAGAATTTTAAGAATTTTAAGAATTTTAAGAATTTTAAGAATTTTAAGAATTTTAAGAATTTTAAGAATTTTAAGAATTTTAAGAATTTTAAGAATTTTAAGAATTTTAAGAATTTTAAGAATTTTAAGAATTTTAAGAATTTTAAGAATTTTAAGAATTTTAAGAATTTTAAGAATTTTAAGAATTTTAAGAATTTTAAGAATTTTAAGAATTTTAAGAATTTTAAGAATTTTAAGAATTTTAAGAATTTTAAGAATTTTAAGTATTTTAAGAATTTTAAGAATTTTAAGAATTTTAAGAATTTTAAGAATTTTAAGAATTTTAAGAATTTTAAATATTTTAAGAATTTTAAGAATTTTAAGAATTTTAAGAATTTTAAGAATTTTAAGAATTTTAAGAATTTTAAGAATTTTAAGAATTTTAAGAATTTTAAGAATTTTAAGAATTTTAAGAATTTTAAGAATTTTAAAAATTTTAAGAATTTTAAGAATTTTAAGAATTTTAAGAATTTTAAGAATTTTAAGAATTTTAAGAATTTTAAGAATTTTAAGAATTTTAAGAATTTTAAGAATTTTAAGAATTTTAAGAATTTTAAGAATTTTAAGAATTTTAAGAATTTTAAGAATTTTAAGAATTTTAAGAATTTTAAGAATTTTAAGAATTTTAAGAATTTTAAGAATTTTAAGAATTTTAAGAATTTTAAGAATTTTAAGAATTTTAAGAATTTTAAGAATTTTAAGAATTTTAAGAATTTTAAGAATTTTAAGAATTTTAAGAATTTTAAGAATTTTAAGAATTTTAAGAATTTTAAGAATTTTAAGAATTTTAAGAATTAAAAATTTTAAAAATTTTAAGAATTTTAAGAATTTTAAGAATCTTAAGAATTTTAAAAATTTTAAGAATTTTAAGAATTTTAAGAATTTTTAAGAATTTTTAAGAATTTTAAGAATTTTAAGAATTTTAAGAATTTTAAAAATTTTAAAAATTTTAAGAATTTTAAGAATTTTAAGAATTTTAAAAATTTTAAGAATTTTAAGAATTTTAAGAATTTTAAGAATTTTAAGAATTTTAAGAATTTTAAGAATTTTAAGAATTTTAAGAATTTTAAGAATTTTAAGAATTTTAAGAATTTTAAGAATTTTAAAAATGTTAAGAATTTTAAGAATTTTAAGAATTTTAAGAATTTTTAAGAATTTTAAGAATTTTAAGAATTTTTAGAATTTTTAGAATTTTAAGAATTTAGGAATTTCAAGAATTTTAAGATTTTAATAATTTTAATAATTATAAAGAATTAAAAATTCGTAGAAACTGTTCAAGGGGCCGTCGTTTAATTCGAACCGGTGATGAATCGGTTCAGTTTATGTAGACTTTTAATAATAAGTATTTATTTAATTGAAACAATTCATTCCAAACCGGTTTTGAAGTTGGAGTCGTTGTTGCTAAATCTGCAAATGATGGAATCGAACCCTAAGTCGCTTAATCATCCGTTTCATTTTATCAAGCGTTTGCTTGCATTCTAATTGTTATACAAATAGTTTTTTTTTTATTATTTGAATCCAAACCGTTTCTGTATCGGTTTATTTAAAAATAAAAGTGACACTTAACTTTTGAACACTTCCAATGACAAATAAAATTTTAAACTTATTCATATCAACCAAAAAAATCGAATCGGTTCTGAACCGATTCTAGCGCCCTTTAACCACCTCAAAACGTCACTTTGCTCCCGTGGCATTTCCCGTGAGTCATTCGCTGCTTTTCCGAACCTTGAAATAGAAGCACCTAAATTATGTTGACTCAGCTACCTTCCCAATGATTATTGTTTCATTTATTTCGCTTTTCTGCACTCTCTTTTAGTTTTTGTAACCCCCTTGAAAAGCTTGAGTTAGCACACCGGTAATCAACACTGACCATCAACATCATTTTATTCTTTTTATTTTTATTTTTCAACTGCCGGTTTCGGTTTTTGGCTTCTGTTTGAGTACGGATTTTATTTCTTCATTTATCGTTTTGCGGATTTTTTTCTTTTTTTGCCTCTCTTGCTGTTTAAGGAAATTCTCGTTTGCTCGTCTCATTACGTGATTTCTGTGTTTGTTTTCGACGCATTGCCATGTTGTGCTTTTTTCTGATTGTTGTTAAACAAAAATACCGGCTTTTCCAGTTGAATTCCTAAGAAATTTCAGTTTGCAAAAAAAAATCTTGCCCAAAAAACTATCGCGAAAGTCAATCACAGTAGGCCACGCACACACAAAATGCGTTTTGTGGGTGTGTGCGTGCACACGCTCAAAACGAAACAAGAGATAAATTTTGCCAGACTTCCCTTCACTTTTTTTTTGCGAAAACTCCCCTCTCGCAGCCTACTGCGAGCTCCCCTCCCCTTCAAACCCTCTCTTTCTAAACGGTTTTTAGCCTCCTCTGCAGGGATGCCATATCTACGGATTTCTCCGTAGATCTACGGATTTCAGTCATTTCTACGGATCTACGGATTGATCTCCAAAATTTACGGATTTTCATACCGGCTGATAATTGTATGAAGAACGTGAAATTATATTTTTGGATGATAAAAATGTTTTATGAAAACGTGTTGAACAATCTGTTTTACAAGAAATTTTGTGGATCGTTAAATTGAAAAGTCGTTTAGGAGAAATGAGGCGATGGCTTAAATCCAGTGCCGCTTATAGATAAGTATAGATAAGTGCCGCTTATAAGTAAGTAATCGATCTATTGGGTTGAAGTCCCCAAGTCGATAATCGAAAAATAATCATGTTGGTGTAAATAAAACATTATTAAATAATTTAAAACAAAATCGTAACATAAGTTAAACTTGAGTTAAACGGCAAATTTGGATTTAAATTAGAACATGTGGTGTACATTGGGCCCAAGAAACAAAAACCCCGTCCGTGGGGGTGACTATGGGTCAAAAAACGATACACCGCTCGTTATTTCTTAATAACAAAAACAATTTAAATAACATCGAAAATCTTTTATCGTAGAATTGTTTTTAGATAGTTTACTAACATTTTCGCGAAATATGGTGTAATTTGATGGACTCTACTTTAAATGGCAACCGTTTGAAAATTGACCCAATCTCACCCCTTAGAGGAGGTGAAATTGGGTCAAATGAAACTAAAATGATGCCTAAATACAATGATATGGTAAAAACAAGTCATCCAACAGTGTTTCTAGTTCGAGGGAATCGTATTGACATGCTAAAATGTTTGAAGTAGAGATTTTCAAACATTTTGGTACTTAATGATCAATTCCAACAACAAATCTAAAAAGTTCATTTTTCGAAAGGTCATTTTTGGCCAAAAACGTACCTCAACTTTAGGCAGCTGTGAAAATGACAGGATTTGTTCTAGGAACAAGATTTTTTCAGCAAAGTCATCTTAGGATGTCCCTTGCACAACCCTTTTAACAGCATTTAGTTACATTGAGAAGTACCTGAGAAATGGTAAATTCCGTAAAAAATACTTTGACTCAATCTCACCCCCAGACCCAATGTCACCCCCACTGACGGTATCCCAAAACATCCTGTTTTTTTCGGAATCAACTCCTTGCGCTTTGCGATGATCTACAAAGTTATTCTCCGGATCAAAACCATTAACAAAAATTGAGAGTAGGAATATTTTATAGGGTTTTGAGAAACTTTCTCTAAGAAGAGATTACAAGTAGATATTCCACATTTTTTTCCTGTGTTCATGAGGTCATTTTTAGTCTCTACGAAAAACGTTACTTTTTTCAGGGATGCACCTTGGGTCCAATCAATTTGGCGCCCTCCGTAATTAAAATTGAAGAAAAAAGACCGATTTCGTACAGAATTGCTCAAATGTGTTAATTTTGGCAAAATAACACTGTAATATCCCAAAACCAGAAATCCATATAAAAATTTAAAAAAAATATAGACAATTTGTAACTTTTCTAAATACCACCACGTCTCTGATTTTTTTGTACAAAAAAAAAGATAAAAGCAAAATCCATATAATTGTTTCAATAAATGTTTTGTTAAAAATGTTAAAATTATATCTCCAGTTTTTTTTTAATTTATGACATTAATATAATAAACAAACAATTTTCGAAAACCGCCGTACTGCCCCTGATCGCATAAATGTCCCATATGCATTTTCATCGATTTCGAGTTATTGATGCAGTTTGGTTCAAAATTGTGTGCTCTTTCGAAAGAGCCTATAACATCCAGTACTTTGTTCTAGAAATCAGGAGGAAATCCAATTTTTTCGCGAAAACTTAACACGTAGCCGTATGTATGGGACAAACTTCAAATGCGTTTTTCTCAGCTTGCTGTTTTTGCATATGGGACATTTATGCGAACATGGGCAGCGTAGGCCAGATAAAATGCCTTCGCTGCCGGATATTGGGCAGACCTGTCATAGGATTTTCTGAAAATTTCAAATTTTCTGAATTTAAATAATATTTAATGAATGAAAGGGCTATATTGAATAAAAAATCTTGCTGTTCGGGTGACATATTGAAAACTATTTTTTTTTATTCTATATATTTAATTACAGCCACGCAGGAACGAAAAGACAAATCCACAATGTTTATTAGACGATTTTATAAAAAAAAACTGTACTTAAAAAACACTAAAAAAATATATGAAATGGACACTTATGAAGAAAATGTTTTCTTTGTAAAAGCTTTATCAAAATTTCTAAAAGCTGCTTTTCTATTGCAAGTTGCATGTTTTGCGTGAAAATTGTATAAGTCATGGCCCAACATACGATTTAAAAAAAATTAAATGCAATTTTTGGGAATTCAAAAGTTAATTGAATTCCCAAAAAAAAAATGTGTATTTATTTTTTTAGTATTTAAAATCACGTTTAGTATTTCCGAGATCGATTAAAAAATAATTAGATTTTTTGTTAATTTCCGTTGTACATTACTGCAAAAAAAAATTCTCCGAAAGTACTTAAATATTTTTAAAACTAATGATTGCAAAACAACTGGGCAGGTGTAAAATGCATTTTAAAACACTATTTTTTAAAAAAATATTTGCAACGGCCTTAAAAATATGAAAATCTTAGCCGAAAACACCAAATCAATCGAATTATCCGATAAACTTTTTCGACTATTTCCAAACCACTTGAAAACGTTGCAAATGTCATTTATGTAATATTATATGTAATATGTAGGTTTATCAAATTATATAAAAATGATGGAAATAAGACTGTGGAAATATTTTTTTATGAAATACATATAAATTCAATGTTAATGTTGCCTTTTCTTCTAAATAGGGTACCAACAAGGTACCTAACAAATTATGGTAAACCATTTTTTGTAATAAAAAATCAGAGATATCAGAGTTTTTGTATCTTGAAAATAGGAGTGCAATCAACTCAACATTAATATGCATTTCCCTGTGTTTATAAGACACATTCTCCGGACTAGTATACCAGTAGGAAAATTTTAAAACTTGATTTAATGGCGAAATATATGTTGTGATTGAATTGTGTATAGTTAATGCTTGTGAAACCAACATTTAAAAACATTTAAAGATATATAACCTTGACTTTCGACGCAAGTTAAATATAAACTGCAAAAAACGCCTCAAAACCTCCTTCGGAATCCTGAAATATATCCGGAGGTCAGGAACCATTTTTCCAAAGTATATCATATCCAGAAAATAGAATAAATCTCTCATCAAAAAACACGAACGTAGAACAGCAACTGAAACGTTAAACCCTTATTCCAATGTCTTATGGCAAATTTATTTACTTTCAGAATCTGTAAAAATATTGAGGATGTTTTCTTTGAAATTTCCGAGTTATAGCAAAAAACTGAAAAAAGAAACGCCATTCTGTCACGGCACAATGTATCATAACCATTTTGAGCTCCCTTAAGTTTGTTCAAACAAATTTTGAATTTTTGTAAAACTTCCACAACAGTTTTTTTGCATTTTGATTGTAAGACAGATCGGTTGTCATTTTAAATTAGTTTTAAATGAAGATCAGGAAACGGATATATGCACATAAAATTATGAAAAAACATATTTAAAAAAAATCATTTATATTTTGTAGTATATGTACAGTAGCACAACTGTGTTTCGTAAAATTAGGCATGAAATTTGAATTTATTTTTGGTTGATCTTGAAAAAACCCTAATTCGATTTAAGGGTCTTCTTAAAAAAGAAAACTATTTGTTTTGGAAATTCTATAACCCCTAGCTAGAATAAAAATATTTTGGGTTCCCAAGACACCAACCATCTGGATTTTTTTTTTAAACAAGTCTACGGATTCGACTTCCACCAGACCTGGCATCCCTGCTCCTCTGCGTTTTCTGATAATAGATATTCATAGTTTTCGTACATAGTGAATTTATGTTGGAAAGGAGAAGGGGGGGTTCAAGGGGGGTCACGCATAAATGTCTGAGTCCCCCCTCATCCCCTCTTTTCCCCTTCAAGTTTCAAACAATCCTAATTCTCGACGCTATGTTTAAATTATCGCTCTCGCATTCAAAATGCTCTCTCAAAACTCAAAAGTACACGCGGAAAGTAGATAAAGAGAGAATCACGAAAGAGAGAGAGAATGGGGAGCCGAAATTTCAGTACACAGCCAACTATGGTTGTGTCGGTAAGCCGGTGACCGTAGCGCATTCGTCGAGGGGGGGACCCCCCCTGTACAGTTTAGTATACATTTGGGGAGTGGGATTTTTGGCGGGACGGAAAGTAGATCCGACTTTAACACACGGAGAAGGGGGGGCCACTTTAAGGTATAGAGGTTTGAGCGCTATAAAAGGCTTAATGTACGGGATATGGAGAATAATAGAGGAACCTCTCGAGGTTGTCTAAATTTGGAGTGTTTTGCTTGGCTGTGTGGGCACCAATACTGGTTTGGGAATAGTTCTTTGCATTTTACTACTTTTATTCCATTTCACAACTTGTATTAAAGAACCTGAAAAAAATTTCCGAACAAAAACATTGGAATATTTACCAACAAAACTTTTAAGACAACTTTTAAAATGACATAATATCGCAAAAATTCCAAGAAATACCCAGCTCCAACGTTATCTACCAACGGAATTTAATTCTCAAATTCACCAGAAATCAATTTCTCGTTACTACACGCGAAACTCTCTTATCAGACAACAAGTTGTGTTTATTGTGGTTTTGCACTCCCGGAACCACCATCCTCCCCCTTCCCTACAAATAATTGTTTTACAAAAATCGTACAATCTAGTAGTCATGGAGCGCCGCCAGCAGAACGACCGGGGACTTCCCGCAGCCGACCAACGGCGAGCAAAATTTACTGCGGGGGTTACTAAGTTGGAGCGTTTGACAGATAAGCAGTTGGCTAAAAACGAGAGTTTAAACTGTCAAAAAAATTTCTTAAAAAATTATTTCTAAGTCAAATTTTTTACAATTTCCCTTCAATCGTGTCCTCAAATGCCCCACACACAAAAAGAAACCAACAAAAAATCCACTCAAAATTCTGTCCTTGAGGCCTACTCGGATGTCTTGGCGCATAGAACGACACAAAACTATAATCAAAATTTACCCGGCGTCGTCGTCCCATCTTCAACCAAAAAAAGACAGAAAGAGTGAGAGGGAAGCGAAAGGAAGACGAGAAGAGGGGGGGGGGGGGGTTTCTCAACTATAGAGTTATCTACGTGCGCATGTATTGCGTGTACGTACACAAAAAAAAGTGAGGTTAAATTTTGTACCGTCCAGCAAAACAAATGGCGTGCTAGTGTGCGTGAGAGCGGGCTTAGATAACTCTATTAGCGCCGCCACCAACTCTGCGGCACAACCGGCAACATCAGCAGCAGCAAAAGTGAGAGGAGATAAGAAGAGTGAACTGCGGAAGAGGAGGTTGGAGGAGGAGGGTGAGAGCGAGAGAGGATGTGCGCCGGGGGGTACACGTGTGTTATTATTTATATTTTCGTGTGTATATATTATACGTGGCTTGCTGGTGGTGGTGAGAATGAAATTTACGCCACGTCCGTTGTGTGTGGACAATGTGTGGAGTAGGCGCTGCGGTCCGGGCATGATCCGTCTGTCAAACGTGCGTTTCCCGAACGCGGACGTGAACATCGGGACTTTTCTCGACAGCCGCACCAGGGTTACCAGGTCAAAATGTGACAAATCTGGCAAACATCGGTTAAAAATCTGGATAAATCTGGTATACAAAAAATTAACATTCTGGGAAGGAGGATATAAAATAATTCAAAAGTTTTGTAGAATTGAGGTTGTTTTTTCGATTTTATGACCTCAGAAATGTTGGATTTACGTTCTCTTTAAGAAAAACACATTCTTTATTTATTTTAATTGAAATTCGTTCAAAAATTGTTGAAAATGGGCACAAAGCGAAAAAAACTGACAAAATTAGTCAAAAATCTGGCATTCCCAGATTTATCGGGCATCCTGGCAACCCTGGCTGCAACTCTACCATGAACAGTTTCCATGAACAAAACTAAAATTGGTGAAAAATCGTGCAGCAGCGTTGAGATATGAGTGGGGCACAAAGAAAACTTCAAAATCCTTCATGCTTGGTTTACTTAAATTTCATTGATTCATGAGAAAATTTCCTCCAGTTTCGTCGATTTTCGCGGTTTTTGCAACGTTGAAATCGCTTTCTATTCGTCTCGCCGGAACCGTTGACCTCGAACGCCACCGACGACAGCAAGATGGCGGCCAAAATGGCGGCGATGAACGAGCGAGAAAACGCGATGTAACCTTTCAAATTTGAGTAGAATGATGTCGCCGAATTTAATGTTTGAGAGTGAGAAAATAAAAAGTCAAACTTTTGTGTTGTTTTATATGATCCACCAAACCGAGAAAAATGTTCAATAGACACAGCAGTAACATATTATGGTTGTAGTACCTGATCTAAAAAATCGCATGAAAAGTGGGATGTTGAACTCAGAAAATCATGATTTTTGGTAAGGGTGTACCAACAATCGGTAATGAAATGGGGAGCGCTCATAACTCAAGACAGGGTTGCCAGATTTTTTTTGGACTCGTTGGAAAGATCTTTTGATTATTTAACCAACGATGGCTTGGAAGATGGATCCGGACATTGTTTAAATACATTAAAGTGAGATCCGGCTGCAACAAAAGTACATGAATGTCACTTAAGTGGTCATAACTCGAGGTAGGATTGCCAGCTCTTTGATGTTTTGGGCTCTTTGGAAATGTCTAGCATAATGATATTTGGTGCGATTTTCTGCCATTAATTCAAGTTCCGAAAATATGCGAAAACACATTTTTATACATAACTTTTGAACTACTTATTGAAACTTCAAACTATTCAATAGCACCGTATGTGACCCTAAACCAAGTCGAATGCGACTGGTTTGGTCAACATCGGTTCAGCCAGGTGGGGTTACGAGCTTAAAATAAAAAGTTTTTGAATATCTTTTTCTAGAAAATTGTTGTTTTATGTTGTGACATTTTATGACAAAAAATAATCTATTTCGAAACAAAAATTCTTTTCCAAAAAATGTTAATAAAAGATATAAACAATGTATTTTTGAACAAATTTTGTCGAAACTTGTTTAATATAAGCTCTTACAACATAAAATATTTTTTTTAAATAGTTTTTCATAAAGTAAGTTTTACTCAAACTTTTAAATTCTGACTAATTTTTTTGACAAACTTACCAGAAAAAAATTGGCCGTTGCAATTTTTTTTGAGGTTTATGATCCTCGACTCTGACCAAAGTCCTGAGCGTACAGCGAAATTTTATGTATAAAAATTTAAAATATTTTCAAACCACCCCAAACATGCAAAGTATGATTATTATTTGATTGTTTTCAGTTGATTATACTTTTATATGTTTTCGGAGTGGTTATTATAATTAAATAATGGCAACATTAGTGCGCTGACCACGCGGACGGGCTGTCTTGATTTTGCATGCTCATTTTCATTTTTTTTATGTCGCTGTTTGTGTGCTTGGGTGAGTGGTTATTATAACTTATTGGACATCATAAGTGCAGTGGTTCTGGGGACGCGCAGTCCTGTTTTTTCGCGATAATTTTCATCGTAAATGATCGTAAAAATTTATTCCAACTGGCATCGATCGATTTTATGAAGAGTAAAGCGTCATTTATTTACTATTTTTGAAATTTGCTCGCGTTATCTAAATTGAAAATAGTAAAAATATACTGATAAGTCCAGCCCATAGCACTACTGCTCGGCTGGCACGCGTTCGATAAAAAAAAAACTTTTTAAATGATCAATTATCTATCTTTCCGCAGCCGGCTGCCTAAGATTTAAAATTTTCAACCGATAAACAAAATGCTCATGGTCACATCACTGCCACTCGTGAATCCTGACCTCATACCCATCTACTAACCCCCTCAAAACTCATGTGATACTTTGTCGGAGATGCAGTCGATTGGGCGGTCTCTATCACTCAAGTATCGGACTAACATTCCCATCCACTTCCCCGTGACCCTACCACTGGTCGTGGCCGGCGCCGGTATTGATCAGCATGATAGGGGCCTTTGAGAAGTTGCGAGGAAAGATAGCTCCCACTTATCTTCCACGGCTCGTGGATGTAACTTCTGGAGATCCTGGTCAATAACGGAGTAGCAACTGCGGGTGGGCACCTATGCCTATGCCTATGCCTATGCCTATACTTTTATATGTTTTCATCAAAATTTTGAATTTTTTTGGCAAAATATTTTTTTGTCCTCTGGTTTTTTGGCGACATAAACTTTGAAAAAAATTTGCAGCGCCCTCACCAGAAGTTAAAAAAAATGACACAAACTAGCTTGAAGTACCGTAAACCGGGGTGAATTTGATAGGATTTGAATTTATTGTTGAAATATTTTCAACACGTTTTTTTTTTGGAAAAAAAGTTTCTTCAACATCGCTTTAAAAAAAGTTCCTTTAAAAAATCCTATTCTGAATTCCGGGGTATTATCAAAGTCTGAGTTCTTATTTAAATCAGATTTAAAGCTTCAAATTTGATTTTTACCTCAAATATACAATCACTGATGTTGCTGGTATAGTTTTAAAGAAATAAAAATCTTATTTTTTTTTATTAGGTTATCTAAATATTTATAAAATTTAGGTAAAATTGTCAAAAATCAAACCATCCACATTAACAACCCCCGGGTCTTTTGTGGTCTCTATTGCAAGTTTCTGCTCGAACCTAGGAGTCCGAAGGCTTGAATGGGGAGAGCACCCAAACCTCTTTTTACTCCAAGTAACCTTCCACCCCAGTGTTTGAACTGACGACCTTTGGATTGCTAGTCCAACCGCCACCAGCGATTCCACCGGAGTAGGCTTGGTTTGGTGTGTTGTTTGTACTTGTGGCATGGAGACGACTCCTACACCTGGAATGACTTAACGGCCTAACAACCAAGGCCGGGACCGACATTTTACTTCCTCATTCGTTGCAGCAGATGGGAATCGAACCCAGAATCATCCGCTTACAAAGCGGACAGCGTAACCATTCGGCCACGCACTGTAAAATTGTAAAAAGTCTGAATTTTGCCTAAAATTCTTCAAAACAAGTTTTTTTTTTCAAATAACATTTGCGATTCATATTGCATTTTAAACTAAATCCGAAGCACGAATCAAAAGTTTTTGAATTTTGTGAAATTTGAAAATGCTTATAAATTTGAAGACTTTATTTGAATTATGTTTTTAAAAGAAATAATTTTCAAACTCATTTTACCTTCTTCTAATGGAAAATTGTCCATAGAATCCGGAAATGCTTACGAATAGGAAAACATTCGAAGTCATTTTCATCGAGAAAATCATGACACTTTGAGAATATTAAAATACTGTTACTGCTCAACACTTTCTTAATTATAGTTAAGTAAGTTTTTAAACATTTCAAAATTTATTAAAACTTTTTCTTGAAGTACTTTGTACACTTCTCTAACACGGTCAGTAATCAGTCAGTTAATTTGTACCGTAAAACGAGGTGACTTTGATAGGTTTGCGATTTTTCCGCAAAATGAAGAGTACATTTGAAATACGTACGGAATGGTTTAGAATCATTCTGACCGTGGTAGAGAAGTGTTCAAAGTACCTCAAGAAGAAATTTTCATAAAATTTAGAAAAAAATAAACTGTTAGTTAACTATAGTTAAGAAAATGTTGATGAAAGTTATTATTTTAAACTTCTCAAAGTGTCATGATTTTCTAAATGAACATGATTTTGAATCGGAAAACGGAACGGATTTTCGGATTCTTTTATAATTTTCCACTAGAAGAAGGTTAAATAAGTTTCAAGGTTAAGCCGTTGATCATTTTCGAAGAAAATTGATGATTCATCACTCTAAAATTCTCTGTATTAAATACAATTTAACGCACTTCTGCACCAAAATGAATCAGCAGGTGCCGGTTGTTGCCTTCTTGAAGCCACTGAAAGAATGTTGGGTCTAAACCAAATGTGTTTCTAAATTTATATAATTTTGTGGTACAATAACATTGCAAGGAATGGGATAATCGTTACCAAAAAGAATCAGCATGTGTAGGGCACTATTTTAAACAACTTGTAGAAGAAATTTTGTGAAAATATTGATAGCGACGCAAAATTTATATCTTTGAACAAAAAATCATGGCAATGATGGAAGTCTTCACGTTAAAAAAATAAAAAAATGTGTTTTTGAAATACAATTAAAAAAAATCTCCTAATTTATAGGCAATTTCAGTTGAACAAATTTCATGTAAAATGTGAAAACTTGTGATTCGTGCCTCGAATTCAGTATAAAATGCAATATAAATCGATAATTTTATTTAAAAAACTGTTTTTAACAAATTTCAGGCAAAATTCCGTCTATTTAGCAAACTTACCTTAAATATGTATGTGTTTTGTTAAAAAGCTTATAAACATAGTTAACTAAATATAAAATTAGTTTTTTTTCCTTAAAAACTATATCAGCTACTTTAGTGATGGTACATTTAACGAACAAATAAAGTTTTAACATCTTAAATATGATTTAAAAAATAAAAACTATGACTATCAAAGTCACCCCGGAATTTTGACTAAGAATTTTTAAAGTAACTATTTTTCTAAACACTATTGAAAAAACTTTTTTTCAAAAATAGTACATGGACTACCCGTGAACCTACCCCAGTACATGTTTAAAAAAAATATCTTGAGAAAAACCTTACCTGTTGGAAAATATACCAAAAACAAATTGAAACCCTATCAAAGTCACTCCGGTTTACGGTACTCTTCAGTTTGCGGAAAAACCTCAAACCTATCAAAGTCACCCCGGTTAATGGTATTTGTATTTGACACAGCATCAATATTTACTTGAAGAATTCACTCATATCGATCAGATTTCGTAGTTTTATCAGGGGTACGGACAATTATTTGACCTCCTTTTTAAGAATAAGTTATTTTTACAAATTCAATGACAGAATCTTGAAGAGGTCACTCTGTCGCGTCGATTGATGTATGAAAGCTGGTACATTAGTCGATTTGTATGTACTTTTACATAAAAAAAAGTTTTAGTGTGTTTTGTTGCATGATCTTTTCTGAAAAAGAACCGACAGCAATTTTGTACAAATTTGACGTTTGCGGAGGGTGGCGAATTGTTTCATTATGTCACTGCCTGAATTTTTTTTTTTTTGAATTATAACAATTTTTTTTTGATCAAAATTTGACCAAGTCTTTTTCCAAAACAAACGCCGCCCCCCGCTCAACATCCAAAACATTCCACTCCCGCTCCCCCGCCTGCTCTCACTCAGTCTTCTTCTTCACGCTACTTTTTTCTTTTGCCCACCATCGCATCGTTCTCTCTCCCACAGTGCACCTGTGTGTGGTGTGGCAATGAAACAAAAAAACGAAACAGAACGTTTTTGTTTGTGTTGATCGACGAGCCGGCACTTTACGAGCGTGTGTGTGTGCGTGGTCGCCCGGCAACAAGCACTCTTCTTTCGACGTTCTTGGTTGATGTTTTGATGATGTTGGAAAACAGTGAGCGAGTGTGAGTGACCGCCGGCGAGGGTGTGTGGGTGAGCGAGAGTCACCTTTCAAAAGGGCGCATCGTGGTTCGGTGGGGGAGATTGCGGATTTTGGGTGGGAAAAGTCAAAGTTTGAAGCAATTGTGGGGAGCGGAATTAAAGTGTGACGCCACTTTCAAACCATTCCGGCGGAATCATTTTTCGCGGGAGCTCTTGGGCGGCTCGCCGGCGAGCTTGGCCGGTTCATTGCTTCAGTGTCACTGCTCGCGAGTGGCAGGATTTTCTTCTCGCTCTCGCGCCGGTCCGTTTCGCACGCGAGAGAGTCGCGACGCCGTCGGAGAGAAGGAGAGCCGCCGCCAGTGAGAGAGTGAGTGAGAGCGAATCGGGGGAAAAAAAGGTCCAAAGCGGAGCTCGCGAAACACAGTTTTGTGCTGATCGTTTGGAGTTTCGGGATTCGGGTTCGTCAGTTGCTTTTCAGACCGCCTCTGAACAGCACGCGTTTTCTGCGGAGCAGAAATAAAGAAAAAAAAAAGGTTTTTTTTTGTGAGGAGACCAAATTTTGTTCTGAGTCCCTTCTCAGTGGGAAGGAGGACGGTTTTGGGAGCGGATTTTTTTGGTTCTCGCGCGCGCCAAGTTTCCCACACACGAAAAGTGACCAAGTGTCGGCGAAAATTTCCCGCGGAAATTTAAGTATTTTGCCTCTAAAGTGAGTGCCGGCAAAGTGGAGGAAAACCGGTGGCGATCAACCAAAAAAAAAAAGAAGCCATTTTGGAAAAGAGTGGCCGCTAAGTGAACGCAACGCCTACTAAGGTGGGCAAAACCTGGATACCAAAAGCCGCAAAAGAAAGTTACAACTCCGAGAAAAAAAAGTGTCTAAAAAACAAAAAGGTGGTGTTACACTGTGAGAAAAAAATAAAGTTAAAAGTTTTCCAAAACACCAAAACAGCAGCACCTTCCCCGAAGGGGTGTCATGCCGGTAAGGAAAACAACGCAAACTAGCAGAAGATTAGTAAGCGATTTGCGAGTGACTAAGATATCGACGCCTACTGCGGCACCTCTGGGCCAAGAACAACACCAGGAAGAATCCGTGACAGTTAGCAACGTAAAGAAGAAAAAGTCGTCTTCGCCGCGGCCAACAAAGAAGCCCGCCGCGAAGAACAATAGCAAACAGTCGTCAACAACAACATCAGCGACAGTGTTGGGTGTTGTAGTGGTGGTGCACAACAATCGAACAAAAGGGCCCCAGTTTGGTGAATAATTTTGCCCTGGACCGCGCAATAGGGTCGGTTACCACACGTTATTTCTCAGTGACTTTAGGAAAAAAATTGTAAAGTTACGCCTAAAAAAAGGTTGGTGAAAATTTGCCAACGCGAAAAAAATTGTTGAAAACAAAAGTTTAGTGTAAAACACGCAACTCTTCGGAATTCAGCAGTGCTTCGGAACGTCTGAAAGCGGTTCGATTCTTCGTTTGGAAAAATGTAAGTTGAAAAAAATAAAAATTAAAAAAATCAAAACTTAGTAGACTGCGACTTTTTGCCCGACTGGGATTGAGCTGTCTGATCCCAGTTGAGAAATTCTGTTTGCGTTCTGGATCAAAACCGGTTCGATTGATTTTGCCATATTGTAGCCAAATTTAAGGCGATTTGCGTGGGAAGTTTGCAGAATTTGCGATGCCGCGAAAAAATCTTTGTTTTGGTAAAAATTTAGATTTTTTTTTTAAGTTTATTTTTTTTGCTTAAAAATTTCAAGAAGTTTTAAATTTTAAAATTTATCTCCTCCTCAAAAATAAAAAATAAATAAAATCTCATAAAAATTGGTGAAAATAAAAAAAACTCGATTTCTTAATTTATCGCAACTGGAATCAATCGTCCGATCCCAGTGCGAAATTCTGTCGTAGAACTGGATCAGAACCGGTTCGATTTATTTTACCTTATTTTAGCATAATTGAAAGCGATTTCCGTGGGAATTTTACTGACTTGAAAGAGATATCGCAAAAAAAATTGTTGTGATAAAAATTTAGAACTTTTATTTTTTTTTTTTTTTTGCTTAAAACTTGAAAATCATGAAAAAAAATCATTTTTTTTCCTTAATAAAAAAAATAATGAATATTGATGAAAGTTTAAAAAAATCTCGACTTCTTAACTTATCGCAACTAGGATAAGTCGTCTGATCCCAGTGTGAAATTCTGTCGTAGAACTGGATCAGAACCGGTTCGATTTATTTCACCATATTGTGGCGTTTTTTGTGGGAATTGTGCAGATTTTAAGGAATGATGATGCGAATCATATTAGTTGTGGTAGAAACTTAAAAATTTATAAAGTTTTTTTGCATTAAAATTTTTAAATTAAAAAAAAAATCAAACTTATTTTTTTAAAGCAACAAATTTTCAGTAATAAAAAAAAACTGATAAAAATCGGCGAAAATTTAAAAAAAAATCTCGACTTCTTAATTTATCGCAACTGGGATTAATTGTCCGATTCCAGAGCGAAAATATTTCTTAAAACTGGATCAGAACCGGTTCAGCCGATTTGATAAAATTGCTACTTTTTTGTAATAAAGGAAAAACAAGAATTTGCTTGAAATTTTTGAAAATATATTCGTTCTACCACTTTAAAAAATAAAATTGAAATAATCATCGTTTTTTTTAACAAAAAAAATAAAATGGGACGGTTTTATTTTTTTTTAATCCCAGTGATAAATTCTGTCTGAATACAAGACTAAAGTCGGTTCAACCGATTCGACCAAATTACAGCAACATTTAGATAGGATTGACTTGCTTTGAAATTGGCTTGAAATTTGTTGGAAAAATAACAAATTTGACAAAAAAAAAAAAAAAAATATGCTTGACAGTACAAATTCAAAAGGATAAAATTGTCCAACTAAAACTACAAAAAATAGGTTTTAATGGGAAAAATTGTCAAGGCAAACTTAAAAAATTTGTGAAATTATTGATAACTTTTTTAAATGTGAAGTTTTCTGAACTTTTACCAATTTGATTAAAAAGTCTATTTTTTTGTAAAAATTAACAAAAATTGCCCTGAAAAATGTTTCCATTTTCAAATTTCAAACAATTTTCAGCAAAACACTTTCAAGTTTTCACTTGACTTCAACCACTTAACAATTCTGGAAAAATACCACCAATTTTCCCTCCCAAAACTCCTCTCTCGCACCATCTTTCACCGCACACAAATTTCCTCCATTCACTGTGCGAATTTAAATCGAAATTTTACGCAAATTTCCGCCGCACTTCCATATGGCACTTTTTCCCAAGTTGCTGCAATCGAAGAAAAAAAAAGGGTCCCAAATATCTGGAACACGAAACGCCGGTTTGCTCTCAACTCTCTCGGCTTCGATCCGGAACGCATGCCCTATCGGAAAGAGAGTGAGATGTGCGAGACCTCCTCCTTCGCTCCGCAAGCTCCAAAAATAGGCGCGATTTTTATATAATTTAAAAGGGAACGACCCAATTTTTTCCGGTGGAATCAATACGTGTCACGTAACGCAAATGTCAAAAGTTGACGTTTCGACTCGAAAAAAAAAATCGCGATGATTTCTTGAAGGTTTGGTTTTTGGTGGAACGTCAAAACAAATTAAATTTTTTTGACATTCAAAAATTGCAACTGAGCTAACGATGACGTTTCGTCCCGACTTCTTCAGGGTCATTATTTTGGCGGTTTGTCAAAATTCACAGTGAAATCGATTTTTTTTTCGGATTCTATCAACAACATTTCAAATTGACGGTTCCCCCCCTCCAAATCCCCACCCTCTTGAGGGTATCGTAACCTCACGCTTCAAGCCCTCGTATCAATTATTGACGATAGTGGCGTAATCGGGGCTCCTTTCCGGACCTCGGAGTAGAGTCTCATTCAAGCCGTTTCCAACGGAATGGGGAAAAAAATCAATGCAGAGAAGTGAGAGAGGAGGAAAAAAGCCGGTATAAACATTCAGCCGGTTTTGCTGTGTGCGCGTCCCGCGCACCTCTCGACACTCCTCCGGAGTGTTTCGTCTTTCCTTCGAAATTACATTTTTGTTCCGTGCCCTCCTTAATTGGAGATTGTTATTATTAGATAAAGAGAGGTTCGATGTGTCGCGGTGGTTGCCTACTTCTGATAAGCGCTCGGCAGCACTCTTTGAGGTCGCGCGCGTTGATAAGATTCTCTCTCTCGCTGAAGAGGACCGGAAGAAGCCACTTGTCATCTTCCGACGACGACGTCGGATGCTTCAAATTTAGACGCGCGCGCGCGGTATTTTTGGCTCGACCTCGATTGTAATGTGTTGCTTTCTCTTCTCTTTCCTTTTTCTGCAGAACGGAGAGTGACCTGATGTTGGACATTAAGCGGGAAGCAACGACGACGATCCCGGACTTCAGGATGCCTTCGATCAAGCAGGAGGTCATCCCGCCGTACAGCTCGAGCTGGGAGGAGAACAACACGATCGAACACGAGTGGGACTCGTCGTTCCAGGTGATGCATATCGAGTCGTCCGAGTTCATGACGGCCGTGGCCGAGTTCGAGCAGCTCGATCCGGCCGGTCTAGGTTTAGGCCTGTGGCCCGACCAGCCGCAATCCCCGAAGCAGCAGATCCGCAACCACGACTGCATGTGGTCCGGAACGTGCGGCGACCAGTCGCACCCGGGCAAGTACTTCGGATGCGGAGGTAACCACAGTCACGGCCCTCAGCCCCAGCAGGAGGCCGCATTCAACACCGTCACGGCCGTCGCCGCGGCCAGCTTGAACAGCCAAAAGGCCACCACCATCCTTACCCCCTCGAACAGCTCCAACATTATCACACCAAAAATCAACCCCGCCAAGGCGGCCCAAATCCCCGCTGGACGGTCCCTCCTGATCAACCCCCGCGTCAAGCAGCAGCAGCAGGTCAGCCGCATCCCGAACGTCTCCACCCAAGACTTCCTCCGTGAGCGCGAGTCCACCGCGACGCACGTCCGCCCGGACACCCCGCTCAGCCTGGACGAAGATCCGCCAGAGTTCAAGCACAACATCGACCTCGCAACCTGCACGATCGGCTCGAACCGCCTCAGCCTGACCGGATCGCGACACTACAACGCCAACGCCAACAACCGCCACCACCAGCACCACGACGACGCCTCCTCCAGCCGGATCATCAACATGCTCAAGGAGCAGCTCGAGGACACCGAGGGCAGCCTGCGGCCGTACATGACCAGCTCGAGCGGCGAAATTGGCTCGCTCACCGACCTGCTGAACGACCTGGAGGAGATCGAGGGCGACGACGTGGACAGCAGTCACGGTGACGAGGAGCTGGACTCCGACACCGAGTCCAACAGCAGTCGGAGTAGTAAAGGGGGCGGCATGCCCGGCGGGTACACCCACGCCCACGACAACTCCTCCTCCAGCAGCTCGTCCTCGTCCTCGTCGTATGAATACCAGGGAACGCACGTTGGTGATCACAGTTACACGTTGCCCAAGAAGCGCTACAACCTCAACGAGCTCGGCGTCCAGACGCCGTCCGATTCCGGTAAGTTTCGCACTTTGAATCCTCTTCAAAATGTCAAAAATATGTTTGAATAGCTGAACCGGTTCATGAAAAAACCCTCAAAAATCTTGTTACAATTTTTCGAAACGTCAAAAATTGTATCTCGTATCAAAATTGAACAAAAAATTTCAGGAAGCCTTCAAATCTAGCAAAAACAATCATTAAAAATTTAACCGGTTCAAAAACCCTTAAGAAGAACCCTTTAAGTTGGTCGAAACGTCAAAAAATTGATCTCGCTTCAAAATTGATTTTTTTTTTCAAACTTTAAAATCCAGAAAAACACAATAAAAATTTAACCGATTCAAATACCCTCAAGAAGACCCCTTAAAATTGATCGAAACGTCGAAAAATTGTTCTCGTTTCAGAATTGTCAATTTTTAAACCTTCAAATCTAGAAAAAAGACTTAACAAATTTAACCGGTTCAAAAACCCTCAAAAAGATCACTTAAAATTTGGTCGAAACGTCGAAGATATCCTCACTTTTGAATTGAATAACTTTAATCTTTCAAAAGTCTCAAAACTGGTCAAATTGGGCGTCAAAAAAATTTAACCGGTTCAATCGCCCTCAATCAACACGATCCATGACTTCTACTCCGAAAATTTCTGACGGGGTCATGGAAACCTTCAACACTGTTTAAAAGTTTAATTTTATTTTTTAAACATTAAAATCTAGAAAATAAACATTGAAAATTAAACCGGTTCAAACGCCCTCAAGAAGACCCCTTAAAATTTGGTCGAAACGTCGAAGATATCCTCACTTTTGAATTGTCTAGTTTTAATCTTCCAAAAGTCTCAAAACTGGCCAAAATTGGGCATAAAAAAAAATAAAATAAAAAATTAACCGGTTCAATCGCCCTCAATCAACACGATCCATGACTTCTACTCCGAAAATTTCTGACTGGGTCATGGAAACCTTCAACACTGTTTTAAAGTTTAATTTTATTTTTTTAAACCTTAAAATCTCTGGTCCAAACTTGGAGTTCGAAAACTGATAAAAAATACGATTTAAAAAAAAAAATAACCGGTTCAAAACCCCTCCCAAAATAATGTTTGACTTCTACTCTAAATATTCCTGACTAAGTCAAAACAGCCAAAAAAAAATCTTTAAATTAAAAATTTGATTTAAAAGCTGGAACCTCTCCAGTTGGTCGAAACGTCGAAATTGACAAATTTCAATCTTAGACCTCAAAAAGCCCGGTATTACGCAAAATAAAAATTGAACCGGTTCAAACGACGCCCTCCCAAAATTATGCTCGACTTCTACCGGAAAATATCCCGACTGGGACGTCGACTTTGACAGCTCGACGAGTCCGAACAAAAGTCGGATTCCCAGAGTGAAAAATGTCAAAGAGGCGAATGAAAACCTATGTTTTTCGGTTCGCAACCGGTTCAAATGTCGCATTTTGACATTATCAAGATTGTTGTCAAGAAAATGGTCGGTAAATCCTGACAGGATAATAATTGTGAAAGGGTCCTCGAAAGAAGCAGTCGAAACCGGTAAAAGAGCTTTCTAAATTCTCTGACCGAATTCTGCCGGACATTTGACACCTGCTGTGAAACTTCCTGACTGGGACGTCTTTTTTGACAGCTCGACGATTCCAAACAATGCCGGATTCCCACATTGAAAAGTGTCGAAGGGGCGTACCAAAGCGATTGTTTTCGATTCGGAACCGGTTCAAAGGCTAGATTTTGCGATTTTTAAGCCCAATTTCGCAGGATTTTGACAGCTCGACACGCCCAACAGACGTCGAACTCCCACACTGAAAAATGTCCAATGGGCGAACGAAAAACGTTTTCGCAACCAGTCCAAACGGCTTTAAAGTCGCAACTTTTCCACAGCTCAGTTCCGCACGCAGTGAAAGTCGACGACTGCATCGTCGTCACTTGAATTCATCCATCACGACGACGACCAGCAAGCTTCCTTCCGGTTCATTTACTGCCGACGACGACGCCCTTCGTTTCTCCCCCTTCCACATTGCGGCAGGCAGGCGATGGAGACCTACCATCATTCAAGGGTTGTTGTCCCACACGCGACTACGACTTCCGTAAAAATCGATATTTCTTGCTCCCCCTCCTCAACCCCCCTCGCATTCTTCATTGCTCCCGGAGGAGAATTTCCAGGTTGACGTCACTAGGCGCGGTCTACGGTACTCGCGCTGGTACTAATAAAAAAGGGAGAAGAGAGTCATCTCTGAGTTTGTCGGAGAGCGTAGACATGCGCACGCATGTCGGGGTTGTGAAATCGTCTGCGTTGGCGGGAAAATTTTTCCGGCGTTTTTTGAAGGATGGAAAATTTTCACTTTTTGACGACGCGAAGCGTCGTACGAGAATTCCGGGAAAATTGTGTGAGCGTCAGAGAAAGAGAGAGCGTAAGGTGTGGCGCCCCCCTCCCTCCTCGTTTTTTTGGGAGGTAGTCGTCGCTCCCAAGGTCATGCCGGAGTTCATTACCCCTGGTGTAGATCCTGGAGCAGGGGGGACACGTTTTGCTACGTTATGTACTTCCAGGTTCGCAGGATTCCTTCGACCTTCGGGGAGATTCTCCGCAGTCCGCGCACACTTCCTAGAATCCCGGTTATTTATAGAGCTGCGCTGGTAGTGGTGTAGCGTACTAGAACCCGGCGCCAATTTCGCAATAATACATCTGCATCGCAGGGGTTGGTGGCCGCCGCCTGGCGGCGGAAGGTAGAATGTCTCGACTGACTCATCCCCCCACAGTTTGCTCACGCCAGAGTTATCCCGCAGGTTTTTGGGGCGTCGCCACTGCACTGCAGAATCCCCCCCCTGGTCCCGGTCAACCCTTCCCGTTGCCAGACAACAAAAAGTCGTCGCGATGATGAATCTTGACACTTGCCAGGCGGAAGTTTCGCCGGGGGTTTCAGTGTCTGGTTCCTGGTCTGGCGATGGGAATGGGAAAGTTCGATGGCACATCGTTTCGGTCGGGAGGGAGGGTCTGAGAGCGTTGTCTGGAGGATTTTCCCAGATTTTACGGGGGGTTTGCGGCGATTCTCACATAATTTAGCGCGCGCGCGAATTTTCTCAAGTTGCACGACCGGTTCAACGGTCTGGAAGACCCCGGGGTTCGAAACCTGTTTCCGGGAAACCGGAAATTGCGACTCGCAAATAAAGAAGATCTTCAGGATCGCGACGACTGCGTCGTCGTCGCCGCCGCGTCTGATGAGATTCATTCATCCATATTGAAGGCTGCGCTGCGGCGCAGCATAAATTTTAACCTCCAGACGGTCGGCTTTCACTTCGGAGAGCTACGCCCTGGCCACATATTTTATGCCGCGAGATTGAACTATTAGACGAAACTAGGTCGCTCTCAACCCGCCGCCGGTGAACGCCGTGACGCAACGCGGCCCAGACGGCGTTCGCCATTTTCGCCGTCTTCTACTTCTTCATTTTCTGCAAACTCTGCGTGTGCGTCTCGAGACCTTGTCTCCGAGACACGGCCGGTGCGTGTGGATTTTAAAGACCCTCGCGAAACCCCAACGGACAAAGTCAATTAGCGCCCCTTCTCCGAAAAAAAAATCCACGCACACAATGAGGCTGTAATTTGCGGTGCGTAGCCTGTCTATGTCGACTTTATGTCGACTGCGCGAACGCGTCTGCGACGCAAATCCAGCCGATTACAAATTTAAATTACAGAAACTGGCGAGTCGTAAAAAGCAGCCGCCGCCGCGGCCTTGACTTGGGTCATTGCGACGACGAAGTTCTAGCGCGTGAAACCGCGCGCGCTAGGCAAATTTACATATTTTGACTGTCGAAAATTAACCGGTTCCGAGCACTCAAACGTGAAGATTCGTGCAAAAATTGATTTTCTTTCGAAACCGACTTCCAAATCGAACCGATCGACATTTTCCAATCTGGGAATCGATCGATTTCGGCAAGCTGTCAAAATCGCATCCCAGTCGGGAAGATGTCGGGCTGGGGGTCAAAGTCTGCTTGATTTCCGGTTCGGTGTTGAATCAATTCAAAATCGACGGAATTGCACTGAAACAAGATTGTTTGTGAAATTTAATCATTTCTATGAATAATTCCACCTAAAATTTCTCAATTTAAACGAAAAATCGCCCCTTTTTGGGTGTACACCCGAAACGGGTTCCAGCTACGCCGCAATCAATCAACCCGCTCTTTTTATCAGCCGCCGCCGCCGCCTCAAGCCACGATTCCAGCCTCCCTCAATAGTGCACACGGCGGTCACACGGTCTGTCACGTGGACCGCCACAAGTCCCGTAGGATGATCTCCCGCTCCCTCTCTCGCTTGGCTAGGCCACAAATTCCTGACATATTTGTCAGGTTCTCCGCGAACAATTCTCTCCATCCGAGGATTGGGGAAGGTGGGGGCACCCAAAACAGGTTTGCCGCCGGCCTCCGGCCGCCCAAACTGGCTGCGTACTTTGCTCTCGCGAGCGAGATTTGCTCTCTCTCCGCGCTGGACCCCCGAAAGTCGCGTGTGAATAACTCTTGTGTAATCCGGTTGTGGTGATTTTTCGCAAACTCGAAAAAAAGAGCCGTTTGCTCTCTTCTTCGTTTTTTTTTTCGAGTGGCGTAGTGTTGTTCACCCGGCACACAAACACACGCGCGTTGGTCACACGTGAGTCAGACCGGTTTGTGTGAGTGTATTTGTACGAGCAAGAAGAAACGCAGAAGAAGGCGCAGAATTTCTGGCGCGCTGTTGCTAGGCGGAAAATGTATATTTAAAGGCCGCGTGCGGCCTCCACTCGCTCTCCGGCCGCCGCCGTCTTGGCCGCCCAAATTTCGCAGTGTGGGGTGAGTTGGAAAGGGCAATCGGGGCGGCGGCGGCTCCGCCGCTTGACCCTGGTGTGTTTCTCGCCCGCGTCAAGTTAAATGTGAACCAATTTGATTGGAATTTCTTGTAACGACCGCGAATGCTGCTGAATGGGGAAGGCGAATTTCACTCCCTTTCGCCGGCGTCTTCGACGGCTGATTTATTAATATGTGAGCGCGCGCGGAGGTTTAGAAAGTAGCCCCTTCGATATATACTTTTACCCGCCCCTTCCAATGCGCCTTTCACGCGCTACACGACAAAAATTCAAGCCGCCGGGGATTAATTGGAGCGCGCACTCTCGACTACCTCTTGCTCTTCGTCTTAATTTTGTGATACTGTCCGGTTATTGTCCAAATCAAAAAAATAGACGCGAACCAAAAAACGAGCAGAAAAGAACTCCCGCGGGCGGTTCACCTGCTGCTGCAGGAATTTCTTCTCCGCACCGCAAGTTCTGGGCTTGGAATCCGGTCCGCGGTTCCTTTCACTCGGGAGGCGCGCGAGCGCCGCGCGTCAATGTGGGTCAATGACACTTGGGCGGTGCGTGCGCGAACCGGTTCGCGTGACAGGTAGAATCGGCGATTTTGCGGGTGAGATTCGGATTGAAGTTGGTTCAAATGGAGCCAGTAGATCGAGTCTCAACTGTGGAAGAGCTTAATTTACGATTAGAATCATAAATCAAAACATTTCCAATTCCAAAACATTCTAGCCGAATTTAACTAGAAAACTTACTCCTGTTAGAAATAATGACGACTGGGGAATGTCAGAAAACCACTTCTGATAAAACTGATAATCGACTTAAAAAAATTACTCAGATTCATTGTCAATCTAATTTTATTGCAATCCTTCTATTAATTTTAAACGGTTTAAAATGCTATTAGAATTCTACTAGACTTTTGACCGCTTTAAAAAATGGTTAAAATTCTACTCTGTTTTTCAACCAGATCTAATTAAGTTCGATTGAAATTCTCTAGTCTCAATCCTACTCCAAATTTGAAACGGTTCAAAACGCTATAAGAATTCTACTACATTTCTAATCGTATTTTTGCAAACGGTCAGGATTCTACTAGAATCTTGTAGTGGTCCTCCTAAAAATTTCCAACAAAAATTGTCTGATAGAATTCTACTAGACTAATGTTGAACCGGTTCTAATGAGGGTAGATGATAGTTAATCCGCAATGATAAGTTCTTTTCTATTACCACATCTCAGTCAAATTTGTTCAAATTTGATTCTTCTAAGGATATTAATCTAAATTGAAGCTTTTTTTCTGATGATTTTTTTGAAGATTTTTTTTCACAAAAGTTTTCTTTTTTCGTTTTCAAACGGTTAAAATTGAGTTCGGAGAAGATTTGTTTATAGAATTTGATAAAAGCTAGAAAACTTGACTATTTTGATTAGTTTTGTTATACATTAATAATTTTTTTGTCGTGTTTTTTTTAACAAAATTTATTTATTCTGATTTTACTAGACAAGTGAAGAACCGGTTCAAATAATGTAGGATTTAAAAAATAAACAATCAGTAAGCATAATTTTTTTATGAAATTAATGGGAGGTCAAGACTACTGTTGGACCGGTTCAAGTTGAATAAGAATGCAGCGTACGAATTATGCTAGTAATTTTGATTAAATTGTTTGATAATTTCAATCGAAAATTTCGTATTCATTTCTGACAGTTCCCAGTCGTGAAAATTCTTAGCAGAAGTTAGTTGTCCAGTTCAATTCGGATAGAATTGAACCGGTTCAATTTAAATAAAATTAAATTTGAATAGGATTGCACTTGAATAAGTTCCCAGTCGAGACGATTTCTATCAGGTGGTAATTGTCTGGTTGAATTCTACTAGCGTTTTGAATCGGTTTGAATTTAGTAAGGTTTCCAGTCAGCTCAATTCGAATTCTGAAAAGGAACTCACACGGAACCGGTTGTTGCATTTCAAATGGAATTCGTGTACGATTCTAATTAAATTCTGTTTCAGTTCTTGAATTGAGTTGACTAGGAATCATAAGATTTATTTGAATAATTTTAATTAGAAACGATTTTTTCTGGAACTTTCCAGTCCCGATGAGTTTTGAACAGAAGCTGTCAGTCCAGACCGATTTAAATTGAGTCGAATTACACTGAAATAAAAATGCTAGAATTTTTTTTTGTTTGTTGATGTTTTCAATCAGAAGCGACGTTTTTTTGACGTTACCCAGTCGAGAAAAATTCCAGCCCAAGTTAGGAGGCTAGAAAAAAATCAGATTGAGTTGAACCGGTTCAATTTTAATGCGATTGCACTGAAACAAATCCACTCCTCAGCTTTACAAACCTCAACTAATCAACCATTTTCCCCTCTCCCTTCTCCCCCAACAGAGGAAGAAATCGACGTGGTCTCGATCGGCGAGAAGAACCTGCCGACCAACCCGACGCCCCGCGACCGCCGCGCCCTCCAGAGCCGGGTCGCGCACAAGATCCGCAAGCAGGCCGCCGGCGTGTCCTCGCACCACCAGCACCGGCGGCGCCACTCGGACGACGAGTCCGGCTACCAGCAGCAGTTCAGCAGTGGCGTGGCCGGCCCCAGCTTCCAGAGTCCGGGCAAGTACGGCCTCTCGCCCAACTATCTGACGCCGGCCAGCTCGACGAGCATTTCCGGCACGAACACCCCGCTGCCGGTGAACTCGCGCAAGCGCCCCAGCAAGGACGACCGCAAGAACCGGCACGGAAGTGGCGGCCACCGCAGCAACAAGAAGCAACGCAGCGGATCGGTTCCGAGCGGAAGCAAAAAGTCGCCGTCGCAGATGGCCATGGCGCCTGCGGCGGCGGCGATCGCTCCCGCGACCGAGTCCTCCGAGGAGCAGGAAACGCTGGAGAAGCGCAACCTGCACAACGACATGGAGCGGCAGCGGCGGATCGGGCTGAAGAATCTGTTCGAGGAGCTGAAGCGGCAGATTCCGAGCTTGCGCGAGAAGGAGCGGGCGCCGAAGGTTAATATTTTGAGGGAGGCGGCGCAGCTGTGCAACCGGTTGAACCGGGAGCAGGAACAGCTGAACGCGCTGCGGAAGCAGCAGCAGAGGTTGTACGCCCGGGTGCGGCAGCTGCGGACGTCGCTGCACTCGCAGCGGAGGACGATGGATTAAGCGAGAATGGGAGAGAGCGAGAGAGTCGGAAACAAATGTGATTTCAGGATTAAGTGTACGTGAGACGGGAGAGGAGAGGAGAGAGCGGAGAGAGGAGAGAACCCCAGGTGCCAATAAACAATAGAGCGAGAGAGCGAACGCGTGAGAGTGTGTGCGAGAGCGGAAAATTTGTTGTTAAAAATAGTTGTTGAAGCGCGCGAGAAGCAAGAGAGAAGAAGAAGAAAAAACCACAATCCAAAGCAAGCAAAACGGCGCGCTGTTGAGGATCGGGGAGAACAATAGCACGGCTGACGCTCAAGTAAGTAATCCCTTCTTTTTAAATTGATTGCAAACAATCAACTTTAAAGAAAATTTGAAAAGTACCAACTTGCAAATTGGTACCACCAGAATTAATCTTAATGGTCAAAGATAGGTTTGAGTTAAAAATACGCTTGCAAAGCAATTGAACGATAACGATTTAAAAAAGAGAAAACAAAACAAAATTATTCTGTATACATACTATATATAAATCTATATTATATTACAAGAAATTTGACATTAGAGTTAGAGAGAGTTGCTACAGATTGCATATTACAGATTTAACATCGGGGGAGAAAGAAACGTAAAAAAACCTTTAAAATTGAAATGAATTATATTAAAACTGTGTGAACTTCTCACTTCATGATAAAAACAAACAAACAAACAAAACAAGCAAACCAACATTATTTTTTTTCTTATTGGAAAATCAACGCTAGCGTTAAGTTGCTTAGATTAGCCCACTCTCTCTCTCTCGTAAGAGAGAGTGATTGATTTCTGTTGAGGAATCTAACTTTAAAGAAAGAAAAACTACCCTTTAAAAAAACTAAAAATATGCTCTAAACAATAATTACGAATAAACACAGCAACTCCTACTTATGTAAAGTAAATTGAAATCAATAAAAACAACAACAACAGCAACATCTTAGTGATTAGAGAGAGCGAGAGAACGAAGCGCGCGACGATTGTTTGACCCAGTTTTTGTAAAACCCCTTTTCTTTGAACGCTAGTTTTAGTACGCGCGCGCGCTCGCGCGGTCTAGTTTTTAGTACTTGTAAATATCAGAGATCAGAAATAAAAAAAAACACACCCCCCCACACACACACACACAAACCTACGACAACTCGCATTTTTTAGAGAGAGGGAGAGAAACAACAAATTTGATAATGTTTACGCAGTGAATTTTAGGCTAACAAAACTACTATTACCTATATTATACTGTTTTTTAGGATTACAACAATTTTTTTTTGCGACCTTTGATAGAGAGAAAGAAACACAAACAACTACTTTAATTTCATTAAGTTTATTTTTATTACCGAAATTGGAATTAAAAAACAAAAAAGTGGACAAAAATAAAAAATACACAAAACACAAAACAAACAAAAATTGCAAATCTTTATTTTTATTCGCCGCTTCCCTTTTTTCTCCTCTTGGTTCTGGTTTCGTTGAGTTTCGCTTTTCGCTTTGCCTTCTTGAATTCGTGTTTTGCCGAAAGTTCTTCTTTGGTTCTTTTTTGTTTTCGTTGCGTGCAGGCGTAAGTATGTTTCGTCGCTGGTGAAGAAAAAAACTGTCGTTTGATTCCGTTTCCAGCAGGTTGAAATTTTAAGTTTCATTTTCGGGTAAGATTTCTGCTTCAAAATTGACTGAAATTTCAAAATGATGACAGTTTTTTTTGTTAAGTTTACCATTTTTACTAGCATTCTTCGAAAAATAAAGTTAAAAACTAAATTCAAGTTCGTTTGAGTTCAAATGTAACCTTGAACCGGTTCGAGACGGTCAGTCTGACATTTCTCAGACTGGGATTTTCATGTTCGGTCGACATTCCGCGAGCTGTCAAACTCCCAGCTGTGATGATTTTTGGCAGAGGGTAAGTGTCGGGCAAAATTAGAGCAGTACCGAAATGTGCACTGAAATAAGTTCGATCGTGAAATTTATTCGTTTTTCTGATTGATTTAGTCACCAAATTTGGGAAACTTCGTTTTTTTTTCTAAGATAATTTGTCGTTTTGATTTGCATCGATTAATTTCGGTATAAAATTTTAAAGTAAATTCTAAAATAAATTGCCGGAAAAGTTGTTTGAACAATCGGTTTAAAATAAGACTTTTTTTTTGTAAATTAAAGGAAATCTTAATCATGGAAATCAATATTTATCATTTTTGGTTAATTTATTTTTTCTTTATTTTTTATTGGGTCCTAAAACACTTTGGGTTTAATGTAATTTTAAATCTATTCTGAAAAATTAACTTCGTGGTCTTTCTCTACAGAAAGTATCGGTATCGTGAAATAACAAAAAATGGTACGAAATTGTTTTTATTCGTGTTTTTTATCATTGAAAAAAAAAATACATTGGGCTTAAGGACCCTATTCTCTGCTCTGGAATTTCAGCTTCTTGATCAAATCAAGGTTTGTAGGTAAGATAAGGTATGGCGGATTTTCCAACTATCACAAAATAGTTGCCACGAAATCCGGATTTTAGAAAGAGAAATTTACAAAAATTGTGCTGAAATTTGCCTGGAAAAAAAAAATCAAATTTTCATTGTTTTGAAAATCTCCAAATAAAATCAGGATTTCGTGGTAACTATTTTTTGACAGTTGGAAAACCCGCCATACACATACCTAGAGCTCTGATGATTTCTAGCAGGGGTCAAGTGTGGGGCATAAATGGAGCACTGTTGAGAAAGTGCACTGAAATAAGATGAACCTTGAGATTTGAAAGCTTTTCTGACCCTTTCATGATTAATTTTTTTAGATAAAAAAAAGAAATTTGGTAAGCAAAATCGCTTGCAAAATTAAGTAAAAAAATATTTTTTACTTTAGCTTTGAAATTATAATTTAAAATTCACCTTGAACCGGTTCGAAACAATCTGCTAGAAATTTCTCAGACAGGGATTTCTTCTTGTTAAAGTTAAACTCCACAGTCAGTTCAATTCTAATTTCTGGAGTTTGTTTTTTTTTTGAAAAGGTCTAATAAACCAAATTTTCAGTTTTTGTTTTTTGGGTGTTTTTTAATACCCCCGACTCAAGGCGGTCACCAAAAAAGCAAAATCTAGAAATTTGGTTTATTGGACCTTTCAAAAAAAAAAAAACAAAAAAAAAAACTCCAGGTTTCGAAATGGAATTCAATTCGAATTGTATACAATGTCCTTTTCTGGTGCTGATAAGAAGTACACCGAAATAAGATGAACCGTGAAATTTATTGGTTTTCTTCATTAATTCTGTACAAAAAGTAGCTTCTTTATATTTTAATGAATCGTATTTATTGTTTTACAAATGCCAAATTTTAAAAGTTTTATAATCAACATATTTGATAAAAATGGCTTTGATTTGCAAAAATGTTATCAACTTTAGTGCCTTTGTTCCAAAAATCAAAAAATTGAAAACTAGCCTGTGGTCCTGAAAATCATTTTCCCATCATCAGAATCATATGATATTTTTTTTGAGTAGCCTAAAAGGGTTAAAAAGTGGGGAAAATCCATACATCAAAAAATAGTCATTGTTTGTAGACATAATTGATGATCACTAATTCATTAATACTGCAAAAAAAATATTTAGGCGAAAAATCAGGGGGCAAAAAATATATTTAAAAAAAACTTAAAAATTCAATGGAAATTTCATTAAAAACAGCTGAAATCAATTTAAAATGCGTTTCCCTGAGTTTTGAAACACTTTTAGCGTGTTTGAATTGATTTAAAAATCTTTTGAATGTTTGAAAGTTTTCGATGTTTAAGTTCTTTTTTTGCTAAAATTTTTGTTTTCGTCAAATTTTTCATTTTTTGAAAAGTAATGATTACAAAACAACGCAACTAGTGTAAAATGCATTTTAAAACACTTTTTCGATGCAAATGCTGAAACTATCGCTTGTTACAACAAACAAAAATATTTAGCTCATAAATTTTGTAGACTTTTGTAGATTCCACAATAATTATACAAAATAAAACAAAATACTTTAAAGTAACATTGATTGCATATATTTTTTTCTAAAAAAAAATTAAAGTGGGGCTTGGTGAGCGATAAAGTTAAAAGTTTTTTTTTTAACTTTGCTGACAAAACTTTAAGAAGCTATTTTTCTCATTTTTATTATGGTTCCTTATTTTTTCAGAGCTTCTTAATAAAAGAGAAATTCGTACTTAAAAAAAAATTATCAACTCAAACGGCCTGCCTGCCTTTTCGAGCAGAATTTGAGCATCATTTAGGTGTGCACTGTAGTACAATCAATCACGAAATTGTCTTTTTTATTTAAAAAATTTCAAACATTTAAGGTGATTACTGGATAAAAATGGTTGATTTTCTCGGAATCAAAAATATTGTAAATTTGAGATTGCGAATGTTTCAAGTTCATAAAACTAAAAAGGCTATGATTTTTCTCATATAAAAAAATGGAAAAGAATTTTTGAACAGTTTTATCAGAACGCAACTTAACCCGGTTCGATACGACCTGCCGGACTTTTTCCGAACTGGGATTCCGTCGACATTACACCTGAAACCACCCAGAAGTGAAATTTTTCGGCAGAACGGCCAAAAGTCGAGCAGCGTCCTGTTTGAGCAGAAGTGCACTGAAATAAAATCGATCGTAAAATTTATTCGTTTGATTGAATAACTTTAAGGAAAAAGTTGAATTGGGTCCCAAAAATTAAGCTTGAATTTGTGATGTTATTGTTCACAGCGATAAAGCTTATTTTTCTGAGTACAAGGACTGTTTGTTTGACCACAAAGGGTTTAAAATGGATTTTTAAATCAATTTTCAAAAATTTCTTGACAGCTTGTTCCAAGGGGACCATAGTTGATTCATCGAAGATATGTTGTCTTGTCAATATTTTTTTTGCATTTAAATGAAAAAAAAAGTGTATATAAGGCTTTAGGACCCTATTGTCGCAAAGAATATTTTTTTCAGTTCAAATTTCCTGTTTTAAAACAAATATTAATTCACCAAAGATGAATTTAAACATATTTTTGATTTCAGCAGCTTGCACTCGAATAAATTTACGCTTCAAATTGTGTTGATTAATAATTTACGTTTGAGCCAGAATTCAGAGGGAAAAGGGAAGCATTTTGCAATACAAATTTGCATAAAAACACACAAAGCTGAAACTGACAACTTCCACATTTATCATCATGTACAATAAGACAAAACAAAACGCAAAACAAACAAAGATAGCTTCTTGAAAAGTGCTTTTTGCAAGTTGAAATTATATATAAAAACAGAAAAGAAACCAAAACCTCAACACTTTCACTCTTCAGAATATACACACACATAGGAGGGACTATAACACTTTAACAAAAATAACTCACTCACAAATTTTACACTCACAACACGCGGTCAACATTTGCAGACAGAGTAATGCTAGGAAAGTAGATAAACATTTAAAGAATAAAATTTAAAGAAAAATCATTGTTAAACTTATTTTAAATCGCGCTAAAGTTGGAAACTTTTTCGAAGATGTGACATATTTTGTAAAGAAAAGGAAACTAGGAATGTTTTTTTTCAAATTGTATCACACGTATAAATACACTCAATCACAAAGATTAAAACACAGACAAGCAGACAACTATTGGTAGTGGAAGAGTAGTGGAACCCAAAAAACGTAACGTGATTTAGTCGAAAAGATTGATTGAAGGCATAGCCTCGCTTAAAATGTAAGCTAAAAGGAACACACACACAAACGCAAATACACACACACATGGAAAGCTAAAGCATTTATATATGTATTGGAAGAAAAATATAAAATTATAAAACACAGAGAGAGAGAGAAACTTTAACAAATAAATAAGTAAAACATGTAATAAATTATATTGACAGTCAAATCTTAGGAATCTAACCAATTTATATATGGGAATAAAGTGAGCGCGAAACACTGAAATAAAAAAAACACTCGCAACTTTTTTGGAACAAAAACAAATCAAGGCGACGTCGGAGACGTCATAAAAAGTATGATTTCCACAACTTATTCGCCAAAAAAAATGACATAACCTAGCAATGCAAACAAATTGTCTGATTTTTTTAATTTTACTTTTTAAATTTTAACTCTACACAACAAATCAAACAATAGTCATAAAACAACAGACACAATAGGTTTCCGCTGCGTCCGATTCGCTGCAAACAGGAAGGAGTTCTTTAAAATGTCGCCACCTTCAAAGGAAAAATAGTGTAGGGAAACAAAACTTGGTTTAATTTACAAAAAAAAAACCAAAGCATGCCTCGCGCTCAAGTTCAGCAACACTGAAACAAATCGACACACTTAATTTGAGAGAATTTGTTGTTTAGTTCTTTTGTTCTGAAAACGTACCTGCCACACACACACACAATGTATTAACAAAAGTAGCTGTTAGAAGTACCCGAGCAAAACAAATAAGAGTTATACACTGAAGCAAAAACTACACTCACAAAAGCTAGGTAACCTATTATGAAATTAATGACGCAAACAAAAATAAACAAACGGAACAAAGCAAACCAATAGCCCTGAAGTATATCTAATGTCTCTAAAAGAAGAAGAAAATATATAATAGATACATCTAATAACAAATTTAAGCAAAAAAAAAAAACGCATATTTAACCACTCTGAAGCAAGGCATAATAAAATGAGGGTGGCGACTTTTCCCAGTGTGTTTGCGCAATCGGACTGTTTTTATATGAATTCTTTAAACAAAAACAGAAATTGTAGTATCGCGCGCAGACGTTTGAGAAACGAGTAATTTTTAGGATTAACCAATTTGAAGAGCGAGCGAGTTGCAGAAAAAAAACAGAAATGACGAGCCTTTACACTCAAGCAAAAAAAAAAAAATGAAGAAGAATAAGAAATCATATTTAGCGACTGGTTTTATGTTCCTGGTTTTTACATATACACTTTATTTCAGTGTTTTTATTGTTATCATTTTATTTTTGAGAAAAAAAGTGCGGTGTTTTTCACAGACAAACAGAAAGCATTTGTAAAAAAGAAACTTTTTTTTTCTATTGAATCCGTTGTGTGTCCTTTTATTGTTACAAAAAAAAAGCTGACAGAAAGAAAGAGTGAAGCAAACAAAAAAAAAAAAATAGACCTTTAAAAAGAGTGCATAATAGTGGGGGGAATCGAATGTCGAAATCCTTATAAATGATTGATAATAAAAATTATTTTGAGACATGAGAAAATAATCATGAGCGCTAGCAAGCAAAACTAAACGGTTGATTTTTTTCAGTCTAAAATGTATCCATCAAAAGGTTCCCTGGCTGTTGGTTGAAATTTTTCTTCTCGCAAGGCGAAAAAAAATTTAGAAATTTAAACAAAATTTGTCTTTTTATCACTTTTACTTATTTAAATATCACAAATCCCTTGAAATAACGTAACATCTAAAAATTTACTATAAATATCAAACATTTTACGTAGAATTTGTAATTTTTTTGGTATTTTTTAAAATACAGTATTTTGTGAAAACTAAAATTGTCTACATTAAACAAAAATTAAAGACTTTGAACACTTTTATACATGGAATACATTTTAGTATTGTTAGTTGTTGTTACTCTATTTTATTAATATTAGTCAATTTCATAAAAAAATGGTTAAAAAAAATTACCTTCCAAAAGGCTTTCTAGTCAGAAATTTACCAACACATTCAAAGTATGTTTACATGGCCGCTGGGGGTTTGTTTGCATCAGATTTGCTATCTCTTTCTAGCAAAAGTTTTTTGTCGGGCGACTTCTAGCTGGTTTTTTTGACTGGCCGCCCGATAAGTCAGTCAACATATTTCGCAGGGCTGTGACAGCTCGAGCTCGACCATTGTTTGCATCAGTACACTCTGACGAGAAGTTCGTCAATTTTTGGTTGATTTTTTTTACTGGGAAGCCTTATTTATGCTTATACCTTCTACAAATGTAATCTATCTAAAAAAAGTAAAAAAAAAAATGGAAAAAAATATTTTTTTTCGGAAGCAAAATTCAAAAACCCAATCGAAGGAGCCCATTGACGCGGGGATGCAACCGCGACAGCCTACTTGGATGTGCCCCCGAATCGTTTTCGACCGAATCGCCAAGCTGCGCAAGGAATGTGCAACTCATTAAAAAAAAGTTGCCGGCTATCGATATTTCGGAACGACTTCTAAGTTGCTGGCCCGATTCGATTATGCCTTCTTTTTTTGCTGCCAAAATTTTCGATTGGAATTTTAACTCTGACGAAGCCCCCCGCCGTTGCCTGGAAGGCATTCCCGTTTTTTTTTTTGGAGGGGAAAATTCGCTCGAAAAATTCGATGATGAAAGAGTTGCAACAAAGTTTCATGATAATCACCGATCGATTAGCACTTTGCACCAAAATTGGCTCATTTTTATGGGTGTTTGAAACTTTTGAGCGATCTCATTTTATTTTTACCCACGGTTTGTTGTCTTCTTATCGCGGCGTGTAATCTGACAGATCGCGTCGCGCGCGCACACACTGAGGAAAAAAGTCGCGCTCAATCCATCAACGCAAAACTACACTCAAAATCGGCACCAATCAGAATCAATCCGAAAAGTAAACCCTCAAGATAACGATCGTTTCGTCCACAAACTGGCCAAAAAAAAAGTAAGAACGAAACAAATTTGTTCTTCGTCTACCTCACGCCACTTCAAGAAGTTTACTTTTGTGAGATCGCTTGTTTTGCTTTCCTCCTCCTTCTCTTTTCCGAACTTGTTCGCGCGAACGCGCTTATCCCTACCCTTGGGTTCGATTCCCACCGCCGCCGCCGCCGACACTTATCGATAAGGATCGGTTTCAAATTTCGGATTTGTTTCGCTTTCTCAAGTGAAGAGTTTTTTTTCTCTCTCCCTTTCGTCGTTTTGTTTTTGTGTACATAATACACTTTCTTATCAACTCTTTTAGGGTTTTTTTTCTTCTCTCTTTTTCGTTATCAGTGCAACCATCCAAACTTTGAGTGTTGCCTCTCGTCAAACATTCTTGAGGCTCCTTATCTGATGTTCGTCAGGTTTTTTTTTGGACTCAAAAGTTCTTGATAGCGGGGAAGGTAACATATTTTCACTTCTCACGACCAGCCCTCGCCACATCTGGACAAATAGGTTGTGTTAACATTTTCGAGAGGTCAACACTTTTGCCATCACTAATTTGTTTACATCACGTATTCCTTTTTTCCTCAGTGTACTCAAATGATAACGCTCGCGAGCAGAATCTCATTTTCATCGCTCAGTTGACGCGACGATGCATCTCACTTGTGTAAACACGCCTCTAAAAGTGTCGTTTTGTCTCTAAGCAGGCCATGGAAACAAATGCTTTTGACGTGCACACTACACACTGCTTGTCTACATTTTTCAAACAAAATTTTCCACCAAAAAAAAGTGAACAATATTTGATTAGTAGCGCCACCTAGATTCAGTAAAAAGCAGCTTTTCACACCAAAATTATGACGTTCGAGCGAGAATTCTTAAACGTCTACCCCTTTTTTTTAAACAGCTGTGTGATGATGACCCAAATTTGACAGATTTAATTGCACAGGTTGCTTTGATTAGAGCAGGCGCGCGGGTAATGTTGTGACGTTAGCGCGAATGGCTAGAAATGCCAAATGTTTGAGCATTTGGCGCCTGCTTTGACGTAAGTGCAAGCCTTGGAGATTGACAACAATAGATTGGAAAATGATTGTTTTTCGTCAGATGCTGAGATTTTAACATATTTCCGAAAAAACTGTTTGCTTATTTCAAAACAATTGTGGAGCAATTCAATCTCTCAGATTTCGGTCATTCGGTTGTTTTGTATTTTTTTAATCAGGCTGAAACTTTTTTGGTGCCTTCGGTATGCCCAAAGAAGCCATTTTGCATCATTGGTTTGTCCATATAATTTTTCCGTACAAATTTGGCAGCTGTCCATACATAAATGATGTATGAATCTGTATCTTTTAAAGACATTTTTTGATCGATTTCGTGTCTTCGGCAGAGTTGTAG